>NW_024608260.1:0-20000 GCF_018296145.1 Oncorhynchus tshawytscha | reverse complement strand
GAGTCCTGAATGGCACCCTATTGACCTGGGCCTATGGGACTGATCATAAGTAATGCAGTGTATAGGGAACAGGGTGCCACGAGGGACACAGACACTCTGAATATGCCACGTCCTTGTCTGTGCTGTGCTTGGTCTTCTCCGATAGCCTTGGTGAGGATTTCAACTTAATCTCAGAGCCAGTTTCATTGTGATAAGAAATGAAATGGTTCTCCACAGAGGCCTTTCATGTTGATGACATGGAATACTGGAAGCACACACACACACACACACACACACACACACACACACACACACACACACACACACACACACACACACACACACACACACACACACACACACACACACACACACACACACACACACACACAGTCACATAATCACACTCACACACACACACACACACACGCACACACAGGCACTCAGACGCGCACACACACACATAGTCACATAATCACACATAATCACACACACACAAAAATTAACACACACAAGCACATTCAGCGCCAACAGCAGGAGTCAGAAATGGGACAGACCAGACCAGAACAGACCAGAACAGACCAGAAAGAGACCAGAACAGAACAGACCAGAACAGACAGAGACCAGACAAACCAGACCAGACAGACAGAGACCAGACCAGACAGAACAGACCAGACAGAGAACAGAACAAAACAGACCAGAACAGACAGAGACCAGACAGACCAGACAGACAGAGACCAGACAGACCAGAACAGAACAGACCAGAACAGACCAGAACAGACAGACAGACAGACCAGACAGATCAGACAGACAGAGACCAGACAGATCAGACCAGACCAGAACAGACAGACAGAGACCAGATCAGAGCAGAACAGAACAGACAGACAGAGACCAGACAGTTCAGACCAGAACAGACAGACAGAGACCAGACAGATCAGACCAGCCCAGAACAGACACGGACCAGACAGAGGCCAGACAGGCAGACCAGACAAGGGCTATGGTACTGAAATCCTATCATTCTCAACCCAACTTCAATTAATCCAAAATGAAATGTGATTGTGAATGATTAGATTATGCATAAATGAAAGCAATTAGCCGGAAGAACAGCCTGATGATTCAACACTGAGCAGCGGTCCTCCCTGTGTCCCTCTGATCAATCAGTACACAAGGCTGTTCTCAACACTGAGCAGGGTCCTCCCTGTGTCCCTCTGATCAATCAGTACACAAGGCTGTTCTCAACACTGAGCAGGGGTCCTCCCCGTGTCCCTCTGATCAATGACTACACAAGGCTGTTCTCAGTACACTGTTCAGGGGTTCTCATCCCATGCTACTGGCTGTTCCCTAAGGCTGATCAATACTGGCTGTTCAGTAAGGCTGTTCAGGCTGCTGTTCTCAAGCTACTGGCTGTTCAGTAAGGCTGTTCAGTAAGGCTGTTCTCATCACCATGCTACTGGCTGTTCAGTAAGGCTGTTCTCAACACCATGCTACTGGCTGTTCAGTAAGGCTGTTCAGTAAGGCTGTCTCAACACCATGCTACTGGCTGTTCAGTAAGGCTGTTCTCAACACCATGCTACTGGCTGTTCAGTAAGGCTGTTCAGTAAGGCTGTTCAGTAAGCCTGTTCTCATCACCATGCTACTGGCTGTTCAGTAAGGCTGTTCTCAACACCACGCTACTGGCTGTTCAGTAAGGCTGTTCTCAACACCATGCTACTGGCTGTTCAGTAAGGCTGTTCAGTAAGTTTCAGTAAGGCTGTTCTCAACACCATGCTACTGGCTGTTCAGTAAGGCTGTTCTCATCACCATGCTACTGGCTGTTTCAGTAACTGGCTGTTCAGTAAGGCTGTTCTCATCACCATGCTACTGGCTGTTCAGTAAGGCTGTTCTCAACACCATGCTACTGGCTGTTCAGTAAGGCTGTTCAGTAAGGCTGTTCAGTAAGGCTGTTCAGTAAGGCTGTTCTCAACACCACGCTACTGGCTGTTCAGTAAGGCTGTTCTCAACACCATGCTACTGGCTGTTCAGTAAGGCTGTTCAGTAAGGCTGTTCAGTAAGGCTGTTCTCAACACCATGCTACTGGCTGTTCAGTAAGGCTGTTCAGTAAGGCTGTTCAGTAAGGCTGTTCAGTAAGGCTGTTCAGCTACTGGCTGTTCAGTAAGGCTGTTCAGTAATGTACTGTTCAGTAAGGCTGTTCAGTAAGGCTGTTCAGTAAGGCTGTTCTCTGTGTTCAGTAAGGCTGTTCAGTAAGGCTGTTCAGTAAGGCTGTTCTCATGACCATGCTACTGGCTGTTCAGTAAGGCTGTTCTCAACACCATGCTACTGGCTGTTCAGTAAGGCTGTTCAGTAAGGCTGTTCAGTAAGGCCTGTTCTCATCACCATGCTACTGGCTGTTCAGTAAGGCTGTTCTCAACACCATGCTACTGGCTGTTCAGTAAGGCTGTTCTCAACACCATGCTACTGGCTGTTCAGTAAGGCTGTTCAGTAAGGCTGTTCTAAGTCAAGGCACTGTTCATGCTACTGGCTGTTCAGTAAGGCTGTTCTCAACACCATGCTACTGGCTGTTCAGTAAGGCTGTTCTCATCACCATGCTACTGGCTGTTCAGTAAGGCTGTTCTCAACACCATGCTACTGGCTGTTCAGTAAGGCTGTTCTCATCACCATGCTACTGGCTGTTCAGTAAGGCTGTTCTCAACACCATGCTACTGGCTGTTCAGTAAGGCTGTTCAGTAAGGCTGTTCAGTAAGGCTGTTCAGTAAGGCTGTTCAGTAAGGCTGTTCTCAACACCACGCTACTGGCTGTTCAGTAAGGCTGTTCTCAACACCATGCTACTGGCTGTTCAGTAAGGCTGTTCAGTAAGGCTGTTCAGTAAGGCTGTTCTCAACACCATGCTACTGGCTGTTCAGTAAGGCTGTTCAGTAAGGCTGTTCAGTAAGTCTGTTCAGTAAGGCTGTTCAGTAAGTCTGTTCAGTAAGGCTGTTCAGTAAGTCTGTTCAGTAAGTCTGTTCAGTAAGGCTGTTCAGTAAGGCTGTTCAGTAAGTCTGTTCAGTAAGGCTGTTCAGTAAGGCTGTTCTCATGACCATGCTACTGGCTGTTCAGTAAGGCTGTTCTCAACACCATGCTACTGGCTGTTCAGTAAGGCTGTTCAGTAAGGCTGTTCAGTAAGGCTGTTCTCAACACCATGCTACTGGCTGTTCAGTAAGGCTGTTCAGTAAGGCTGTTCAGTAAGGCTGTTCAGTAAGGCTGTTCAGTAAGGCTGTTCAGTAAGGCTGTTCAGTAAGTCTGTTCAGTAAGGCTGTTCAGTAAGGCTGTTCAGTAAGGCTGTTCAGTAAGGCTGTTCTAAGGCTGTTCAGTAAGGCTGTTCAGTAAGGCTGTTCAGTAAGGCTGTTCAGTAAGGCTGTTCAGTAAGGCTGTTCAGTAAGTCTGTTCAGTAAGGCTGTTCAGTAAGGCTGTTCATCACCATGCTACTGGCTGTTCAGTAAGGCTGTTCTCAACACCATGCTACTGGCTGTTCAGTAAGGCTGTTCAGTAAGGCTGTTCAGTGAGGCTGTTCTCAACACCATGCTACTGGCTGTTCAGGAAGGCTGTTCAGTAAGGCTGTTCAGTAAGGCTGTTCAGTAAGTCTGTTCAGTAAGGCTGTTCAGTAAGGCTGTTCAGTAAGTCTGTTCAGTAAGGCTGTTCAGTAAGGCTGTTCAGTAAGGCTGTTCAGTAAGGCTGTTCTCGCTGCTCTTCTCAGCTTTCTGTTGATTCAGTGTCATGTTTTCACAGCACCACAGAACAACGTGATGTTTCCACAGCACCACAGAACAATGTGATGTTTCCACAGCACCACAGAACAACATGATGTTTTCACAGCACCACAGAACAACGTGATGTTTCCACAGCACCACAGAACAACGTGATGTTTCCACAGCACCACAGAACAACGTGATGTTTCCACAGCACCACAGAACAACGTGATGTTTCCACAGCACCACAGAACAACGTGATGTTTTCACAGCACCACAGAACAATGTGATGTTTTCACAGCACCACAGAACAATGTGATGTTTCCACAGCACCACAGAACAATGTGATGTTTTCCACAGCACCACAGAACAACGTGATGTTTCCACAGCACCACAGAACAATGTGATGTTTTCACAGCACCACAGAACAACGTGATGTTTCCACAGCACCACAGAACAACGTGATGTTTTCACAGCACCACAGAACAACGTGATGTTTTCACAGAACAACTTGATGTTTTCACAGCACCACAGAACAATGTGATGTCTTCACAGCACCACAGAACAACGTGATGTTTTCACAGCACCACAGAACAATGTGATGTTTCCACAGCACCACAGAACAATGTGATGTTTTCACAGCACAACATGATGTTTTCACAGCACCACAGAACAACGTGATGTTTTCACAGCACCACAGAACAATGTGATGTTTCCACAGCACCACAGAACAACGTGATGTTTTCACAGCACCACAGAACAATGTGATGTTTCCACAGCACCACCGAACAATGTGATGTTTTCACAGCACAACATGATGTTTTCACAGCACCACAGAACAACGTGATGTTTTCACAGAACAACTTGATGTTTTCACAGCACCACAGAACAATGTGATGTTTCCACAGCACCACAGAACAACTTGATGTTTTCACAGCACCACAGAACAACGTGATGTTTTTACAGAACAACTTGATGTTTTCACAGCACCACAGAACAATGTGATGTTTCCACAGCACCACAGAACAACTTGATGTTTTCACAGCACCACAGAACAACGTGATGTTTCCACAGAACAACTTGATGTTTCCACAGCACCACAGAACAACGTGATGTTTTCACAGCACCATAGCACAACATGATGTTACCACAGCACCACAGAACAACGTGATGTTTTCACAGCACCACAGAACAACGTGATGTTTCCACAGCACCACAGAACAATGTGATGTTTCCACAGCACCACAGAACAATGTGATGTTTCCACAGCACCACCGAACAATGTGATGTTTTCACAGCACAACATGATGTTTTCACAGCACCACAGAACAACGTGATGTTTTCACAGAACAACTTGATGTTTTCACAGCACCACAGAACAATGTGATGTTTCCACAGCACCACAGAACAACTTGATGTTTCCACAGCACCACAGAACAATGTGATGTTTCCACAGCACGACAGAACAATGTGATGTTTCCACAGCACCACCGAACAATGTGATGTTTTCACAGCACAACATGATGTTTTCACAGCACCACAGAACAACGTGATGTTTTCACAGAACAACTTGATGTTTTCACAGCACCACAGAACAACGTGATGTTTCCACAGCACCACAGAACAATGTGATGTTTCCACAGCACCACAGAACAACTTGATGTTTTCACAGCACCACAGAACAACGTTATGTTTTCACAGAACAACTTGATGTTTCCACAGCACCACAGAACAACGTGATGTTTTCACAGCACCACAGCACAACATGATGTTTCCACAGCACCACAGAACAACGTGATGTTTTCACAGCACCACAGAACAACGTGATGTTTCCACAGCACCACAGAACAATGTGATGTTTCCACAGCACCACAGAACAATGTCGCAGTCATACTGTACATCCCCTGCATTAGTAATCCCACACCCTATTCCCTATGTACAGCACCTAATTCTCTATATAGAGGTCATATCATAACCTTTGACCTGGACCCATTGGGAAATAGCATCTAGTTCTCTATATAGAGGTCATATCATAACCTTTGACCTGGACCCATGGGGAAATAGCACCTAATTCTCTATATAGAGGTCATATCACAACCTTTGACCTGGACATATAGGGAAATAGCACCTAATTCTCTATATAGAGGTCATAGCCTCTGGTACAGCACTAAAAAGGAAATAAGGTGACATTTATGATTTATTTATTCTGTTAATTTGGACAGGGACAACGTACAACACAAACCGATATCTCAGAAGTGAGAATTGATGCGTTACACCACATTTAGCTAACAGCTCATTTCCATCTGCAGTCCCCCGGGGTTCTGGCAGGCCAGTGGCATTTCACACGCTGACCCAGACGTTCTGTAATTTCCCTGACGTTGCGACCGTCGTCTTGAATACAGTCCAGTCTGATCCACATCGTCATCCCCTTCTGGAGACGACATGATGTTTTTTTTTTAAATAATAGACGCTTAGCCAGCTAGCTGTTACATTGACATGTCTGATGTCCAACTCCAGAGGATGAATGGCTGAGTGGTTACCAGCTGGTAGGATGAATGGCTGAGTGGTTACCAGCTGGTACGATGAATGGCTGAGTGGTTACCAGCTGGTACGATGAATGGCTGAGTGGTTACCAGCTGGTACGATGAATGGCTGAGTGGTTACCAGCTGGTACGATGAATGGCTGAGTGGTTACCAGCTGGTAGGATGAATGGCTGAGTGGTTACCAGCTGGTAGGATGAATGGCTGAGTGGTTACCAGCTGGTACGATGAATGGCTGAGTGGTTACCAGCTGGTAGGATGAATGGCTGAGTGGTTACCAGCTGGTAGGATGAATGGCTGAGTGGTTACCAGCTGGTAGGATGAATGGCTGAGGGATACATCCCAAATGGCACCCTATGGCCCATTGGACTATGGTCAAACATCATGCACTATGTAGGGATTAGGGTGCAATTTGGGTTGTAAAGGGGGACTAGAGGAGGTTGCAAGGCGGGTGGATGGAGGCGAGGGTTGGGGGTCGGGGTCAGAGCTATGGTGGCTGTGGGTAATTCACATGCAGTGCAGTGAGTCACTGTATTACCTAAATCCCAGAGGTGCAGGAGGGGATTGATGAAATGACCAGGAAGGCCTAATTAAAGCTGCTCAGCTCAAACACATTGATGTATTACATCTCTTATGCTACAGTCCGATAGGTCTGCCTAGCCATGGCTGCCACAGCCACTGAAGCATGCCAAACAAACTGAA
Organism: Oncorhynchus tshawytscha; assembly: GCF_018296145.1. Taxonomy (NCBI): domain Eukaryota; kingdom Metazoa; phylum Chordata; class Actinopteri; order Salmoniformes; family Salmonidae; genus Oncorhynchus; species Oncorhynchus tshawytscha. The sequence goes on along the minus strand of NW_024608260.1, from coordinate 13,056 downwards.
TAAATAATGACAGGGGAGGAGAGAGAGAGGCTGCAGGCTGCAGTGCAGTGGCCTGGGCAGAGGAGGAGAGAGAGAGAGAGAGAGAGAGAGAGAGAGAGAGAGAGAGAGAGAGAGAGGAGGAGAGAGAGAGAGAGAGAGAGAGAGAGAGAGAGAGAGAGAGGGAGAGAGGGCTGCAGTGCAGTGGCCCGGGCAGAGGAGGGGAGAGAGAGAGGGAGAGAGTATGTTGTGGTGGACGAGAGATTGCGGGCTGCCACCCTGCCGCCCCGCCTCCCTGCCGACTACACCAACGTTCTTATGAACAAACTATAGTTTGGCAAGTCGGTTCGGACATCTAATTTGTGCATGACACAAGTAATTTAAAAAATAATTGTTTACAGACAGTATCACAATTCCAGTGGGTCAGAAGTTTACATACACTAACTTGACTGCCCCTTTAAACTGCTTGGAAACTTCCAGAAAATGATGCCATGGCTTTAGAAGCTTCTGATAGGCTAATTGACATCATTTGAATCAATTGGAGGTGTACCTGTGGATGTTTTTCAAGGTCTACCTTCAAACTCAGTGGCTCTTTGCTTGACATCATGGGAAAATCAAAAGAAATCAGCCAAGACCTCAGAAAAAGAATTGTAGACCTCCACAAGTCTGGTTCATCCTTGGGAGCAATTTCCAAATGGCTGAAGGTACCACGTTCATCTGTACAAACAATAGTACACAAGTATAAACACCATGGGACCACGCAGCCGTCATACCGCTCAGGAAGGAGACGCGTTCTGTGTCCTAGAGATTAATGTTCTTTTTTGTGGAAAGTGCAAATCAATCCCAGAACAACAGCAAAGGACCTTGTGAAGATGCTGTGAGAAACAGGTACAAAAGTATCTATATCCACAGTATAACGAGTCCTATATCGACATAACCTGAAAGGCCGCTTAGCAGGGAAGAAGCCACTGCTCCAAAATCTCCATAAAAAGCCAGACTACGGTTTGCAACTGCACATGGGGACAAAGATCGTACTTTTTGGAGAAATGTCCTCTGGTCTGATGAAACAAAAATAGAACTGTTTGGACATAATGACCATCGTTATGTTTGAAATAAAAAAGGGAAGGCTTGCAAGCCGAAGAACACCATCCCAACCGTGAAGCAAGGGGGTGGCAGCGTCATGTTTTGGGGGGACTTTGCTGCAGGAGGGAAATATATGGCGTCATGAGGAGGGAAAAGGAGGTGGCTCTTTGAAGCTACATCTCAACATTTCTTTATTTTTACTATTTTCTACATTGTAGAATAGTAGTGAAGACATCACAACTATGAAATAACAAATATGGAATCATGTAGTAACCAAACAAGTGTTAAACATCAAAATATATTTTATATTTGAGATTCTTCAATGAGCAATTCAATTCTCTCAACCAGCTTCATGAGGTAGTCATCTGGAATGCATTTAAATTAACAGGTGTGTCTTATTGAACGTTAATTTGTGGAAATTCTTTCCTTCTTAATACGTTTGAGCCAATCAGCTGTGTTGTGACAAGGTAGGGGTATACAGAAGAGCCCTGTTTGGTAAAAGACCAAGTCCATAGTATGGCAAAAACACCTCAACTTAGCAAAGAGATACAACAGTCAATCATTACTTTTTAAGACAGTCAATATGGAACATTTTAAGAACATTGAACGTTTCTTCAAGTGCAGTTGCAAAAACCATCAAGCGCTCTGAAGAAACTGGCTCTCATGAGGACCGCCACAGGAAAGGAAGACACAGAGTTACCTCTGCTCAGTTCATTAGAGTTACCAGCCTCAGAAATTGCAGCCCAAATAAATGCTTCATAGAGTTCAAGTAACAGACACATCTCAACATCAACTGTTCAGAGGAGACTGTGTGAATCAGGCTTTATGGTCGAAATGCTGCAAAGAAACCACTACTAAAGGACACCAATAAGAAGAAGAGAGTTGCTTGGGCCAAGAAACACGAGCAATGGACATTAGACCGGTGGAAATTTGTCTTTTGGTCTGGAGTCCAAATTGGAGATTTTTGGTTCCAACAGACATGTCTTTGTGAAATGCAGTGTAGGTGAACGGATGATCTCCACATGTTTGGTTCCCACCGTAAAGCATGGAGGAGGAGGTGTTATGGTGTGGGAGTGCTTTGCTGTTGACACTGATTTATTTAGATTTCAAGGCACACTTAACCAGCATGCCTACCACAGATACGCCATCCCATCTGGTTTGGGCTTAGTGGGACTATCATTTGTTTTTCAATAGAACAATGATCCAACACCCCTCCAGGCTGTGAAAGGGCTATTTTGCCAGTGCTGCATCAGATAACCTGGCCTCGACAATCCCCCGACCTCAACCAAATTGAGATCGCTAGGGATGAGTCAAACCGCAGAGTGAAGGAAAAGCAGCCAAAAGGGGCTCAGCATATGTGGGAACTCCTTCAAGACTGTTGGAAAAGCATTCCGGGTAAAGTTGGTTGAGAGAATGCCAAGAGTGTGCAAAGCTGTCAAGGCAAAGGGTGGCTATTTGAAGAATCTCAAATGTATTTTGATTTGTTTATCACTTTTTTGGTTACTACATGATTCCATATGTGTTGACTAGCGGTTCTGGGGTGGGGCCAGGGGGGGCCAGTGCCCCTGTGACAACAATCTTGGACCCCCTTGTGGGCCCCCTAAATGTGGAGTATGAAATAATTTTTACATAACTAATTTTTGCAATCGTTCTTTTTTTACATCCGTTATTAGACAGTGGCAACGATTATGATTATGAACGTGGTCTTTTGTCTGCTAATGCAGTGAAGAAAACGATATAACAACAATAATGTCTAATGTAACTGGCCCCTCTAACAGTACAACTGGCCCCTCTAACAGTACAACTGGCCCTTATAACAGTACAACGGGCCCCTCTAACAGTACAACTGGCCCCTCTAACAGTATAACTGGCCCCTCTAACAGTACAACTGGCCCCTCTAACAGTACAACTGGCCCCTCTAACAGTACAACTGGCCCCTCTAACAGTACAGCTGGCCCTTCTAACAGTACAACTGGCCCCTCTAACAGTACAACTGGCCCTTCTAACAGTACAACTGGCCCCTCTAACAGTACAACTGGCCCTTCTAACAGTACAACTGGCCCCTCTAACAGTACAACTGGCCCTTCTAACAGTACAACTGGCCCCTCTAACAGTACAACTGGCCCCTCTAACAGTACAACTGGCCCCACTAACAGTACAACTGGCCCCTCTAACAGTACAACTGGCCCCTCTAACAGTACAACTGGCCCCTCTAACAGTACAACTGGCCCCTCTAACAGTACAACTGGCCTCTCTAACAGTACAACTGGCCCTTCTAACAGTACAACTGGCCCCTCTAACAGTACAACTGGCCCCTCTAACAGTACAACTGGCCCCTCTAACAGTACAACTGGCCCTCTAACAGTACAACTGGCCCCTCTAACAGTACAGCTGGCCCTTCTAACAGTACAACTGGCCCCTCTAACAGTACAACTGGCCCTTCTAACAGTACAACTGGCCCCTCTAACAGTACAACTGGCCCTTCTAACAGTACAACTGGCCCCTCTAACAGTACAACTGGCCCTTCTAACAGTACAACTGGCCCCTCTAACAGTACAACTGGCCCCTCTAACAGTACAACTGGCCCCTCTAACAGTACAGCTGGCCCTTCTAACAGTACAACTGGCCCCTCTAACAGTACAACTGGCCCCTCTAACAGTACAACTGGCCCCTCTAACAGTAAAACTGGCCCTTATAACAGTACAACGGGCCCCTCTAACAGTACAACTGGCCCCTCTAACAGTACTGGCCCCTCTAACAGTACAACTGGCCCCTCTAACAGTACAACTGGCCCCTCTAACAGTACAACTGGCCCCTCTAACAGTACAACTGGCCCCTCTAACAGTACAACTGGCCCTTATAACAGTACAACGGGCCCCTCTAACAGTACAACTGGCCCCTCTAACAGTACAACTGGCCCCTCTAACAGTATAACTGGCCCCTCTAACAGTACAACGGGCCCCTCTAACAGTACAACTGGCCCTTATAACAGTACAACGGGCCCCTCTAACAGTACAACTGGCCCCTCTAACAGTACAACTGGCCCCTCTAACGGTACAACTGGCCCCAGCTTGCCCCCCCCAGTTGAAATGGTCTAGAACCGCCACTGCATATGTTATTTCATAGTTTTGATGTCTTCACGTTTATTCTACAATGTAGAAAATAATAAAAAATAAAGAAAAACCCATGAATGAGTAGGTGGGCTCTAAAACTTTTGACTGGTAGTGTATATACAGAAATTATTCAGACCCCTTGACTAGTTCCACATCTTGTTATGTTACAGCCTTGTTCTAAAATGTATTAAATTAAACAAATCCTCATCAATCTGCACACAACACCCCATAATGACATCACAATACCCCATAATGACATCACAATACCCCATAATGACATCACAATACCCCATAATGACAAAGTGAAAAAAGTTTTTTTTTACATTTTTGCTAATATATACAGTGGGGCAAAAAAGTATTTAGTCAGCCACTAATTGTACAAGTTCTCCCACTTAAAAAGATGAGAGGCCTGTAAATTCATAAAAAATCCTACAATGTGATTTTCTGGATTTTTTTTTCTCATTTTGTCTGTCATAGTTGAAGTGAACCTATGATGAAAATTACAGGCCTCTCATCTTTTTAAGTGGGAGAACTTGCACAATTAGTGGCTGACTAAATACATTTTTGCCCCACTGTATATACTTATTAATATTTTTTTAAATACAGAAATACCTTATTTACTTCATTTACTTAAGTATTCAGAACCTCTGCAATGATACTCCCTCACTAAGGCCTTTCTCCCCCGATTACTGTGGAGATGGTTGTCCTTCTGGAAGTTTCTCCCATTTCCACAGAGGAACTCCAGAGCTCTGTCAGAGTGTCCATCGGGTTCTTGGTCACCTCCCTGACCAAGGCCCTTCTAAGAATCCCCCGGGGGGGCCTCTCTATTGAAAGAGTCTTAGTGGTTCCAAACTTCTTCTATTTTAAGAATGATTGAGACCACTATGTTCTTTGTGCTTGTCACCTTCAATGCTGCAGAAATGTTTTCCTGTTTTCACTTGTATGCAGATTGATGAGGAGTTTTTTGTTTATTTAATCCATTTTAGAAAAAGGCTGTAACCAAACAAAATGTGGGAAAAGTCAAGGAGGCTGAATACTTTCCGAAGGCACTGTATTTATTTAGAGAATTTATTTTTTATTTCATTTTTTATTTATTCGGATTCCCATTAGCTAACGTCATAACGCTAGCTATTCTTCCTGGGGTTCATCACCAATTAAAAAGACATTACAAACAACCACAAATCAAGACAAACATTCAGCAAGTAGAGAATACAGACAATTAAAATACCTGACAGGAAACACTTAACATTCAGTTGAAACTTTCTATTTCCTGTCCAGTCATGTGATCTATCACATTAGATGTTCTTTCTATTTCCTGTCCAGTCATGTGATCTATCACATTAGATGTTCTTTCTATTTCCTGTCCAGTCATATGGTCTATAGCATTAGATGTTCTTTCTATTTCCTGTCCAGTCATGTGATCTATCACATTAGATGTTCTTTCTATTTCCTGTCCAGTCATATGGTCTATAGCATTAGATGTTCTTTCTATTTCCTGTCCAGTCATGTGATCTATCACATTAGATGTTCTTTCTATTTCCTGTCCAGTCATATGGTCTATAGCATTAGATGTTCTTTCTATTTCCTGTCCAGTCATGTGATCTATCATATTAGATGTTCTTTCTATTTCCTGTCCAGTCATGTGATATATAATATTAGATGTTCTTTCTATTTCCTGTCCAGTCATGTGATCTATCACATTAGATGTTCTTTCTATTTCCTGTCCAGTCATGTGATCTATCACATTAGATGTTCTTTCTATTTCCTGTCCAGTCATGTGATCTATCACATTAGATGTTCTTTCTATTTCCTGTCCAGTCATGTGATCTATCATATTAGATGTTCTTTCTATTTCCTGTCCAGTCATGTGATGTATAATATTAGATGTTCCTCAACTAACCGGTGCCCCCGCACATTGTAACACCCTGTATATAGCCTCCACATTGACTATGTACTGGTACCCCCTGTATATAGCCTCCACATTGACTCTGTACCGGTACCCCCTGTATATAGCCTCCACATTGACTCTGTACCGGTACCCCCTGTATATAGCCTCCACATTGACTCTGTACCGTAACACCCTGTATATAGTCTCCACATTGACTCTGTACCGTAATACCCTGTATATATCCTCCACATTGACTCTGTACCGTAATACCCTGTATATATCCTCCACATTGACTGTACCGTAACACCCTGTATATATCCTCCACATTGACTCTGTACCGTAATACCCTGTATATAACCTCCACATTGACTCTGTACCGTAATACCCTGTATATAACCTCCACATTGACTCTGTACCGGTACCCCCTGTATATAGCCTCCACATTGACTCTGTACCGGTACCCCCTGTATATATCCTCCACATTGACTCTGTACCGTAATACCCTGTATATATCCTCCACATTGACTCTGTACCGGTACCCCTGTATATATCCTCCACATTGACTCTGTACCGTAATAACCTGTATATATCCTCCACATTGACTCTGTACCGTAATACCCTGTATATAGCCTCCACATTGACTCTGTACCGGTACCCCCTGTATATATCCTCCACATTGACTCTGTACCGTAATACCCTGTATATATCCTCCACATTGACTCTGTACCGTAATACCCTGTATATATCCTCCACATTGACTGTACCGTAACACCCTGTATATATCCTCCACATTGACTCTGTACCGTAATACCCTGTATATATCCTCCACATTGACTCTGTACCGTAATACCCTGTATATATCCTCCACATTGACTCTGTACCGTAATACCCTGTATATATCCTCCACATTGACTCTGTACCGTAATACCCTGTATATATCCTCCACATTGACTCTGTACCGTAATACCCTGTATATATCCTCCACATTGACTCTGTACCGTAATACCCTGTATATATCCTCCACATTGACTCTGTACCGTAACACCCTGTATATATCCTCCACATTGACTGTACCGTAATACCCTGTATATATCCTCCACATTGACTCTGTACCGTAATACCCTGTATATATCCTCCACATTGACTCTGTACCGTAATACCCTGTATATATCCTCCACATTGACTCTGTACCGTAACACCCTGTATATATCCTCCACATTGACTGTACCGTAATACCCCCCACATGTATATAGCCTCCACATTGACTCTGTACCGTAATACCCTGTATATATCCTCCACATTGACTCTGTACCGTAACACCCTGTATATATCCTCCACATTGACTCTGTACCGTAATACCCTGTATATAGCCTCCACATTGACTCTGTACCGTAATACCCTGTATATATCCTCCACATTGACTCTGTACCGTAATACCCTGTATATATCCTCCACATTGACTCTGTACCGTAACACCCTGTATATATCCTCCACATTGACTCTGTACCGTAATACCCTGTATATATCCTCCACATTGACTCTGTACCGTAATACCCTGTATATATCCTCCACATTGACTCTGTACCGTAACACCCTGTATATAGCCTCCACATTGACTCTGTACCGTAACACCCTGTATATATCCTCCACATTGACTCTGTACCGTAACACCCTGTATATATCCTCCACATTGACTGTACCGTAACACCCTGTATATATCCTCCACATTGACTCTGTACCGTAACACCCTGTATATATCCTCCACATTGACTCTGTACCGTAACACCCTGTATATATCCTCCACATTGACTCTGTACCGTAACACCCTGTATATATCCTCCACATTGACTCTGTACCGTAACACCCTGTATATATCCTCCACATTGACTCTGTACCGTAACACCCTGTATATAACCTCCACATTGACTCTGTACCGTAACACCCTGTATATATCCTCCACATTGACTCTGTACCGTAATACCCTGTATATATCCTCCACATTGACTCTGTACCGTAATACCCTGTATATATCCTCCACATTGACTCTGTACCGTAATACCCTGTATATATCCTCCACATTGACTCTGTACCGTAATACCCTGTATATATCCTCCACATTGACTCTGTACCGTAACACCCTGTATATATCCTCCACATTGACTCTGTACCGTAACACCCTGTATATATCCTCCACATTGACTCTGTACCGTAATACCCTGTATATATCCTCCACATTGACTCTGTACCGTAATACCCTGTATATATCCTCCACATTGACTCTGTACCGTAATACCCTGTATATAGTCCACATCACCGTATTGTTATAGCCTACTGACTCTGTACCGTAATACCCTGTATATAGCCTCCACATTGACTCTGTACTAATACCCTGTATATATCCTCCACATTGACTCTGTACCGTAAACATTACCTGTATATATCCTCCACATTGACTCTGTACCGTAACACCCTGTATATATCCTCCACATTGACTCTGTACCGTAACACCCTGTATATATCTCCACATTGACTGCTGTACCGTAAAACTGGACCCTCTAAATGTGATAGGACCAGGGATTCATCCACCTGATTGACAGTGTGCTAGATGTGATAGGACCGTAATTCACCCCTGTATATATCCTCCACATTGACTCTGTACCGTAATTCACCCTGATATATATCCTCCACATTGACTCTGTACCGTAATCACCTGATTCAGTGTGCTAGATGTGATGGACCAGGGACACCCCTGATTCAGTATCCTCCACATTGACTCTGTACCGTAATCACCCTGTATATAGTCCTCCACATTGACTCTGTACCGTAATTCACCCTGTATATATCCTCCACATTGACTAGTACCAGTAATTCACCCTGTATATATCCTCCACATTGACTCTGTACCGTAATCACCCTGATATATATGCTCCACATTGACTAGGACCAGGGATAATCACCTGATTCAGTATCCTCCAGATTGACTCTGTACCGGGATAATCACCTGATTAGTATGCTAGATTGATAGTACCAGGGATTCAATCACCTGATTATCAGTTGACTCTTACCGTATTGATGTATTGACTCTGATAGGACCAGGGATTAATCCCCTGATTCAGTGTGCTACATTGACTGTAGGACCAGGTATTCAATCACCTTGATTCAGTGTGCTAGATGTATAGGACCTCCACATTGACTCTGATTCCCTGTAGTGTCCTCCACATGTGATAGGACCGTAATTCACCCTGTATTCAGTGTCCACATTGACTCTGTACCGTAACACAATATATATCCTCACATTGACTAGATGTGATAACCAGTATATATCCTCCACATGATTCAGTGTGCTAGATGTGATATAGGGATTCACATCACCTGATTCAGTGTGCTAGATGTGATAGGACCAGTATTCAACCCCTATTCAGTCCTAGATTGATTTACCAGGGATTCAATCACCTGATTCAGTGTGCTAGATTGATAGGACCAGGGAAGTCAATCACCTGATTCAGTGTGCTAGATGTGATAGGACCAGGTTCAATCAGCACATTGACTCAGTGTGCTAGATGTGATAGGATTTGGGATCAATCACCTGATTCAGTGTGCTGGAGATGTGATAGGACCAGGGATTCAATCACCTGATTCAGTGTGCTGCAGATGTGATAGGACCAGGGATTCAATCACCTGATTCAGTGTGCTAGATGTGATAGGACCAGGGATTCAATCACCTGATTCAGTGTGCTAGATGTGATAGGACCAGGGATTCAATCCACCTGATTCAGTGTGCTAGATGTGATAGGACCAGGGATTCAATCACCTGATTCAGTGTGCTAGATGTGATAGGACCAGGGATTCAATCACCTGATTCAGTGTGCTAGATGTGATAGGACCAGGGATTCAATCCACCTGATTCAGTGTGCTAGATGTGATAGGACCAGGGATTCAATCACCTGATTCAGTGTGCTAGATGTGATAGGACCAGGGATTCAATCCCCTGATTCAGTGTGCTAGATGTGATAGGACCAGGGATTCAATCACCTGATTCAGTGTGCTAGATGTGATAGGACCAGGGATTCAATCACCTGATTCACTCCACATTGTGCTAGATGTGATAGGACCAGGGATTCAATCACCTGATTCAGTGTGCTAGATGTGATTGGGACCAGGGATTCAATCACCTGATTCAGTGTGCTAGATGTGATAGGACCAGGGATTCAATCACCTGATTCAGTGTGCTAGATGTGATAGGACCAGGATTCAATCACCTGATTCAGTGTGCTAGATGTGATAGGACCAGGGATTCAATCCACCTGATTCAGTGTGCTAGATGTGATAGGACCAGGGATTCAATCACCTGATTCAGTGTTTATAGGACCAGATAGTCAGGCTTATCCCTGATTGGAGGTGCAGATCTGAAGACCGGGATTCAATCTGATTCAGTCTCACTAGATGTTATTTCTTACCAGGGATTTTTGTTGATTCAGTGTGTTTTGGGAAGAGAGGGATTCAATCACCTGATTCAAGTGGCTAGATGTGAGACCAGGGATTCAATCCACCTGATTCAGTCCTCTAAATGTGATAGGACCAGGATAGAACAATCACCTGATTCAGTGTGCTAGATGTGATAGGACCAGGGATTTTTTGTGCAATGCCTCTGATTCAGTGTGCTAGATGTGATAGGACCAGGGATTCAATCACCTGATTCAGTGTGCTAGATGTGATAGGACCAGGGATTCAATCAAGAGATTCAGTGTGCTAGATGTGATAGGACCAGGGATTCAATCACCTGATTCAGTGTGCTAGATGATAGGACCAGGGATTCAATCACCTGATTCAGTGTGCTAGATGATAGGACCAGGGATTCAATCACCTGATTCAGTGTGCTAGATGTGATAGGACCAGGATTCAATCACCTGATTCAGTGTGCTAAGAGAGGGAGGACCAGGATTCAATCACCTGATTCAGTGTGCTAGATGTGATAGGACCAGGGATTCAATCACCTGATTCAGTGTGCTAGATGTGATAGGACCAGGATTCAATCAGAGAATTCAGTGTGCTAGATGATAGGACCAGGGATTCAATCACCTGATTCAGTGTGCTAGATGTGATAGGACCAGGGATTCAATCACCTGATTCAGTGTGCTAGATGTTTCATACTCTGAACATAATGACCAATCTGAAGACAGAGATAGTCAGGCTTATCTGAGCTTGGAGGTACAATCTGAGATCCGGGAATCTGTTTCACGGTCTTTCAATTTCTTACCAATTTTTGTTGTTGTTGTTTTGGGAAGAGCAGATTTGAACCCCCTTTTAAAGCTGGTTCTGTGGACGGTTATCTAGAACGTAGAACAGAGGATTACATCATGTCTGAATGGAAGTCTGTACGCTCAGACAGCATGGTGTGTTGTGTTGTGCGTGTGCCTGCGTGAGTGTGTGACAGCCGGGATGACATGGGGAGGATTCTCTTGGTTTAAAACCAGATCCCAGAGCCCAGAAAGACAGACAGATAAAGAGAGGGAGAGAGGGCAAGCTGGGAGAGAGAGAGAGAGAGATAGAGAGGGAGAGAGAGGGATAGAGTAGCTGCCCCCCTTCCTCCCCATCCAGGGATAAGAGAGCTCTATAAGAACCCAAGAGAGAAGCTTCTCCCCAGATAAAGAGAGGGAGAGAGAGATATAAGAGAGGGAGAGAGAGGGATAAGAGACCGAAGACAGAGCTTCTAAGAGAGGGATCCACCCTACTTAATAAGAACCCAAGCCAAGAGAGAGACCCATAAAGAGAGGGAGAGAGAGGGATAAGAGAGGGAGAGAGAGGGTTAAGAGAGAGACCCAAGCCAAGAGAATAGAGATCCACCCTATAAAAAGACAGAGAAAAGAGACAGATTCTCCCCAGGAGTGTGTTTGTGGTCTTGGCAGCCAGAGAGAAAGTGTGTGAGAAAAGAGAGGCCAGTGGAACAGTGAACACACGGAGGAACAGCTTTGTGAGACCCCATCCACCTTCTCAGCTTAGATATTAAGCCTGCCGTGGCTGTGGGGCTGTGAGGGAGCTGGGAAGACTGATGGACTCTGGTAGCTCTGACGGCCCCTGAGAGGACGTCTTGTACTGTCAACTGGGATGAGCTTCTCCCCGCTCTCCACCCTACTGCTGAGATAAGAACCCAAGCCAAGCTTCTCCCCCATCCACCCTCCTTCAAGCCAAGCTTCCCCCCATCCACCCTACTCTATAAGAACCCAAGCCAAGCTTCTCCCCCATCCACCCTACTCTATAAGAACCCAAGCCAAGCTTCTCCCCAACCACCCTACTCTATAAGAACCCAAGCCAAGCTTCTCCCCCATCCACCCTACTTAATAAGAACCCAAGCCAAGCTTCTCCCCCATCCACCCTACTCTATAAGAACCCAAGCCAAGCTTCTCCCCCATCCACCCTACTCTATAAGAACCCAAGCCAAGCTTCTCCCCCATCCACCCTACTCTATAAGAACCCAAGCCAAGCTTCTCCCCATCCACCCTACTCTATAAGAACCCAAGCCAAGCTTCTCCCCATCCACCCTACTCTATAAGAACCCAAGCCAAGCTTCTCCCTCCATCCCCTGTTCCCCTCCTCTACACTCCCCAACCTCTGCTTCCCCCTGTACTTTATACACTGTTAGGTTCTAAATAGCACCTTTCTTTCTAAGGGTGTAGATGAGGAAACCAAGCCAAGCTTCTCCCTCCGTCACCCTCCTCCATCCTCCAGGCCCATCCCTGTTGATAGCTTTCCCACTACTATGTCTGACACCGACCTTGGTGTAAACATGCCACGACCTCCGCCGAAGTTGGCTCCCCTGCCTGTTCGGGCGGTGCTCGGCGGTCGTCGTCACCCGGCCTACTAGCCGCCACCGATCCCTTTTTCGTTTGTCTGTTTGTTTTGTCTTATTAGTTTCACCTGTGTCCTGTTGTATGGCTTAAATGAGCTTCCTTATTTAAAGTGCGTGTATCCGCCCTTGTTTTGTGCGGGATTGTCTTC
>NW_024608259.1:42500-55354 GCF_018296145.1 Oncorhynchus tshawytscha | reverse complement strand
TAACCATTCATAACCGTATCCCAGACCTTAATCCCTACCTTAACCATTCTTAACCCTATCCCATACCTTAACCATTCATAACTCCTATCCCAAACCTTAACCATTCATAACCCTATTCCAGACCTGTTGTTTGATGTGGTTGTTGTTGTAGCTGTGGCTGTTGTTGTGGATGTGGCTATTGCTGGAGGTGGTTGTTGTGGTTGTTGTTGTGGTTGTGGTGGTTATGGTGGTTGTGGTATTGTTGTGGCTGTTGTTGTGGCTGTGGTGGCTGTGGTATTATTGCAGGTCATTCGTATTTCGTGGCGGTGCACACAGGTATTGCAGGCGGTCATTATGGCACAGGTATTGCATTATTGTGGTATTGGTCGTACTGGTGGCGGTTGGGTCGTATTTCGTGGTATTGCCTGCGGCGGTCATCGTGGCGGTCAGGCGGTCGTTTGTATGGTGGGCAGGTTTTGCGGATTTACAGGTGGCGGTTGCCTGGTGGCGGCGGTTTGGTGGCGGTCATGGTGACGGTATTGTGGCGGCTGTCAGTGGCGGTCATGGTCGTCGCGGCGGGCTGGTGGTCAAGTCGCGGTCACTGCGGTCGTGGTCATGGTGGTGGTGGTCATTGCAGGTTGTGGTCAGTTGTGGCATTGTGGTCATTGTGTTTATCATGCAGTCATTGTATATTGTATTGTGGTATTGGTATTGTGGTATTGTCATGTCATTATGGTTGTGGTGGTCATTGCGGTATTGTGGCGGTTTGTGGTCAGTTTGTCTGCGGCGGTATTGCATTGTCAGGCGGTCATGGTCATGGCACAGGCGGTACTGTATCAGTTGTGGTTTGTGTCTGGTTTTCGTGTATTGCATTGCGGTGGTCATTGGGTGGCTGGTTGCTGGCGGTCATTGTAGTCACCAGGCCGGTCATATATTGGCTGTGGTAAATAAATAAATGTCGTATTATTGCGGCGTATTGCGGTGGTCAGGCCGTTGCGGCGGTCATGGCGGTCATGGCGGCTGTGGCTGTTGTGTGGTGGCTGTGGTGGCTGTGGTGGCTGTGGTGGTCAGGCTGGTGGTGGCTGTGGTTGTTGTAGCTGGTTGTATGGTTTATGTATTGTGGTGGTTGTCATGACTGGTTGTGGCTGGTTGTATTGCTGTGTCATTGCAGGTTGTGATGCAGCTGTATTGCACATGGCATGCGGTGGCTAGTCGTGGCAAAACCGTATCGTATTGCCTGCGGTCTGCGGCGGTCATTTGGCAAAATAAGGTTTGTCGGCAGCGTACGGTTTGCGGCGGTCATACTGCGGTCATTGGTATTGTCAGGTCAGTAGCGGTCAGTCAGGCGGTCATTGCAGTAAAATGCGGCACTGGTGGCATTGCAAGGTCATTGCAGCGGCGTATTGTCAGGTATTGTGGTATTGTCATGGTCATGTTTATTGTGGTGGTCAGGTATTGTTGGTATTGTATATTGTCAGGTGGTGTTATTGTCAGGTGGTGGTGGCTGTTATGGTGACGGTGGTTGCGGTGATATGGCGGCTGGTTGCAGTGACGTGCGGCTGTTGCAGGCTTGTGGCTGTTGTTGTGATATTGGTGGTGGTGGCTTGTTGCATGGTTGTATTGGTTGTCAGGAGGCTGTGGTGGTGACAGTTATTGTGGAGGTTGTGGTGGTGGCTGTTGCATGTTGTGGTTGTTATTGTGGATAGTTGTGGTGGTGGTCATTGCAGTGGTTGTGGCTGTTGTCAGGAGGTTGTGGTGGTGGTCATTGTGGTGATCATGGCTGTTATGGAGGTTGTGGTGGTGGCTGTTGTATGGTGGTGGTCATTGTGGTGACGTGGTATTGTCAGGTGGCTTTTCATTGCTGTCAGGTGGCGGACGTGGCGTGGTCATTGCAGGTTGTATTGTTGTCATGGTGGTTTGGTGGCGGTGGCTGCGGTATTGTGGTCATTGTATGGTCATGGTGGTCATATTGCATTGCTGTGGTATTGTGGCGGCTGTGGTGGTCGGTATTATTGTGGTGGTCAGGTCATATGGTCAGGTTTGTCAGCCTATTGCAGGTCAGGTATTGTCAGATCATTGTATTGGTTGTATTATTATGTCATTGCAGGTTTTTTTGCCTAGTGATAAGTCATATTGTATTGTGGTATTGCGGTGGTTGGTCGGTATAAAATTGTATTGTATTGTATTGCAGGTTGTTGTGGTGGGGGTTGTATTACAGCTGGCAGTGGTCAGGTTGTGGTATTGTAGTTTGGTTGTTGTGGTCGTTGTATTGTGGTGGCTGGTTGTGGTATTGTCAGGCGGCTGCTGCGGCGGGGTCAGGCGGCTGGTGGCTGCGGTATTGCCAGGCGGCGGTATTGCTGCGGCGGTCGTGGTATTGCTGTATTGTGGTGGTCAGGATGGTCAGGTGGCTGTTGTGGTGGTGGTGGCTGCTGTGGTGGTTGTGGTATTGTGGTGGTTGTGGTGGATGTTGTGGTGGTGCTGGCTGTCAGGTGGTGGTGGCTGTTGTGGTGACGGCACAGTGACGCGGCAGCTGTTGTAGCGGAACGCGTCATTGCGGCGGCTGGTATTGTTGCCGTGATACTGCATTGTCAGGTGGTGGCTGTATTGTTGTCAGGATGGCCAGGTGGTGGCTGTCATTGCGGATACCAGGCGGCGGTCATTGTAGCGGTCAGGTCATTGCTGTGATACTGTGGCGGCGGCTGTCATATATTGCGGTCATTATCAGATAATTGTGCAGGCGGTTGTCATATGACTGTATTGTCATTGTGATATTGCGGTGGCGTATTACCGTGGCAGGTATTGCCAGGCGGACGGCGGTCATTGTCATGGTCAGTATTGCCGTCATATGACGGGTATTGGGTTGCGGCGCACTGGGTGGCCGTCAGTCGCGGCGTGACGGCACAGCTGCGGCGGTCAGGTCATTGGGTGATAATGTGGTATTGTCAGGTGGTCATATTGTTGTCAGGATAGTCATGGCATATTATTACAGATATTGTGATAAGGTTGCTGCGGCGGTATTGTGACTGTCAAGTCAGGAGGCCTTTCGTGGCGGCGGCTGTCATAAGTATTGTATTGTTTGTTGTGATATTATTGCGGTGGCTGTCAGTATGATCAGGTCATTATTGTTGTGGTCAGGTATTGTCATGGTGTAAATGTGGTCATTGCGCCGGCAGTGCGGTTGTCAGGCGGTCAGGCTCGTATTGCTGTATTATTGTGGTCAGGTATTGCTCGCAGGTCATTGCGGGCCAGGTGGTTGTGGTATTGCGGCGGCTGGGTTGCAGGCGGCGGTCAACAGGTGGTCAGGTGGTTGTCAGTATTGCAGGCTGGGTTGTGGCGGTTGTGCGGCTGTGGTATTGTGGTATTGCTGTGGCGGTGTCATTGTCAGGCGGCGGCGTATTGTCATGGTGACGTGGTGGTCAGGTGATTATGGCGGTCAGTTGCGGCGGACGGTGTATTGGTTGCGGTGGCTGTATTGTCATTGTGATAGCCAGGCAGCGGTCATTGCAGGTGTATTTACTGTTGTCATGATGTCAGGTGGCATTGTTGTGTGGAGGTCAGGTGGTGGCTTCCCCCTTTTGTTTAATATTAAAAAAACCCTATCCCAGACCTTAACCATTCATAACCCTATCCCAGACCTTAACCATTCATAACCCTATCCCAGACCTTAACCATTCATAACCCTATCCCAGACCTTAACCATTCATAACCCTATCCCAGACCTTAACCATTCATAACCCTATCCCAAACCTTAACCATTCATAACCTATCCCAGACCTTAACCATTCATAACCCTATCCCAGACCTTAACCATTCATAACCCTATCCCAGACCTTAACCATTCATAACCCTATCCCAGACCTTAACCATTTATAACCCTATCCCAGACCTTAACCATTCATAACCCTATCCCAGACCTTAACCATTCATAACCCTATCCCAGACCTTAACCATTCATAACCCTATCCCAGACCTTAACCATTCATAACCCTATCCCAGACCTTAACCATTCATAACCCTATCCCAGACCTTAACCATTCATAACCGTATCCCAGACCTTAACCCCTACCTTAACCATCCATAACCCTATCCCAGACCTTAACCATTCATAACCCTATCCCAGACCTTAACCATTCTTAACCCTATCCCATACCTCAACCATTCATAACCCTATCCCAAACCTTAACCATTCATAACCCTATCCCAGACCTTAACCCTTACCTTAACCATTCATAACCCTATCCCAGACCTGTTGTTTGATGTGGTTGTTGTTGTGGTTGTGGTTGTTGTTGTGGATGTGGTTGTTGTTTGATGTGGTTGTTGTTGTTTGATGTGGTTGTTGTGGTGGTTGTTGTTGTGGATGTGGTTGTTGTTGAGGTGGTTGTTGTTGTTGTGGTTGTGGTGGTTGTGGTGGTTGTGGTGGTTGTTGTGGTGGTTGTGGTGGTTGTGGCTGTTGTGGTTGTGGTGGTTGTTGTGGTTGTGGTGGTTGTTGTGGTTGTTGTTGTGGTTGTGGTGGTTGTTGTGGTGGTTGTTGTGGTGGTTGTGGTGGTTGTGGATGTGGTGGTTGTGGATGTGGTGGTTGTGGTTGTTGTGGTGGTTGTTGTGGTGGTTGTTGTGGTGGTTGTGGCTGTTGTGGTTGTGGTGGTTGTGGTGGTTGTTGTGGTTGTGGTGGTTGTTGTGGTTGTGGTGGTTGTTGTGGTGGTTGTGGTGGTGGTTGTTGTGGTGGTTGTGGTTGTGGTGGTTGTTGTGGTTGTGGTGGTTGTTGTGGTTGTTGTGGTTGTTGTGGTTGTTGTGGTGGTGGTTGTTGTGGTTGTGGTGTTTGTTGAGGTGGTTGTTGTTGTTGTGGTTGTGGTGGTTGTTGTTGTTGTGGATGTGGTTGTTGTTGAGGTGGTTGTTGTTGTTGTGGTTGTTGTTGTGGTTGTGGTGGTTGTGGTGGTTGTGGTGGTTGTTGTGGTGGTTTTGGTGGTTCTGGCTGTTGTGGTTGTTGTGGTGGTTGTTGTTGTTGTGGTGGTTGTGGTGGTTGTGGTTGTGGTGGTTGTGGTTGTTGTGGTGGTTGTTGTGGTGGTTGTGGTTGTTGTGGTGGTTGTGGTGGTTGTGGTGGTTGTTGTGCTGGTTGTGGTTGCGGTGGTTGTTGTGGTGGTTGTTGTGGTTGTGGTTTTGTTGTGGTGGTTGTGGTGGTTGTGGTTTTTGTTGTGGTGGTTGTGGTTGTTGTGGTGGTTGTTGTGGTGGTTGTGGTTGTGGTGGTTGTGGTGGGGTTGTGGTTGTTGTGGTGGTTGTGGTGGTTGTTGTGGTTGTTTTTATGGTTGTGATTGTTGTGGTTGTTGTGGTTGTTGTGCTGGTTGTGGTGGTTGTTGTGGTGGGGGTTGGGGTTGTGGTTGTGGTGGTTGTGGTGGTTGTTGTGGTGGTTGTGGTTGGTGTGGTGGTTGTGGTTGTTGTGCTGGTTGTGGTGGTTGTTGTGATTGTTGTGGTTGTTGTGGTTGTTGTGCTGGTTGTGGTGGTTGTTGTGGAGGCGGTTGTGGTTGTGGTTGTTGTGGTTGTGGTGGTTGTTGTGGTGGGGTTGTGGTTGTTGTGCTGGTTGTGTGGTTGTTGTGGTGGTTGTGGTTGTGGTGGTTGTTGTGGTTGTTGTTGTGGTTGTGATTGTTGTGGTTGTTGTGGTTGTTGTGGTTGTGGTGGTTGTGGTGGTTGTGGTGGTTGTTGTGGTGGGGGTTGTGGTGGTTGTGGTGGTTGTTGTGGTGGTGGTGGTTGTTGTGGTGGTTGTGGTGGTTGTGGTGGTTGTGATGGTTGTGGTGGTTGTTGTGGTGGTGGTGGTTGTTGTGGTGGTTGTGGTGGTTGTGGTGGTTGTGGTGGTTGTTGTGGTGGTGGTGGTTGTTGTGGTGGTGGTGGTTGTGGTGGATGTGGTGGTTGTTGTGGTGGATGTGGTGGTTGTTGTGGTGGTTGTGGTTGTTGTTGTGGAGGTTGTGGTGGTGGTTGTTGTGGTGGTTGTGGTTGTTGTTGTGGAGGTTGTGGTGGTGGTTGTTGTGGTGGTTGTGGTGGTTGTTGTGGTGGTTGTGGTTGTTGTTGTGGAGGTTGTTGTGGAGGTTGTGGTGGTGGTTGTTGTGGTGGTTGTGGTGGTTGTTGTGGTGGTTGTGGTTGTTGTTGTGGAGGTTGTGGTGGTGGTTGTTGTGGTGGTTGTGGTTGTTGTTGTGGAGGTTGTGGTGGTGGTTGTTGTGGTGGTTGTGGTGGTTGTTGTGGTGGTTGTGGTTGTTGTTGTGGAGGTTGTTGTGGAGGTTGTGGTGGTGGTTGTTGTGGTGGTTGTGGTGGTTGTTGTGGTGGTTGTGGTGGTTGTGGTTGTTGTTGTGGAGGTTGTGGTGGTGGTTGTTGTGGTGGTTGTGGTTGTTGTTGTGGAGGTTGTAGTTGTGGTTGTTGTGGTGGTTGTGGTGGTTGTTGTGGTAGTTGTGGTTGTTCTTGTGGAGGTTGTTGTGGAGGTTGTGGTGGTGGTTGTTGTGGTGGTTGTGGTGGTTGTTGTGGTGGTTGTGGTTGTTGTTGTGGAGGTTGTGGTGGTGGTTGTTGTGGTGGTTGTGGTTGTTGTTGTGGAGGTTGTGGTGGTGGTTGTTGTGGTGGTTGTGGTGGTTGTTGTGGTGGTTGTGGTTGTTGTTGTGGAGGTTGTTGTGGAGGTTGTGGTGGTGGTTGTTGTGGTGGTTGTGGTGGTTGTTGTGGTGGTTGTGGTTGTTGTTGTGGAGGTTGTGGTGGTGGTTGTTGTGGTGGTTGTTGTGGTGGTTGTGGTTGTTGTTGTGGAGGTTGTGGTGGTGGTTGTTGTGGTGGTTGTGGTTGTTGTTGTGGAGGTTGTGGTGGTGGTTGTTGTGGTGGTTGTGGTTGTTGTTGTGGAGGTTGTGGTGGTGGTTGTTGTGGAGGTTGTGGTTGTTGTGGTGGTTGTGGTTGTTGTTGTGGAGGTTGTGGTGGTTGTGGTTGTTGTTGTGGAGGTTGTGGTGGTGGTGGTTGTTGTTGTGGAGGTTGTGGTTATTGTTGTGGAGGTTGTGGTGGTTGTTGTGGTTGTTGTGGTGGTTGTGGTTGTTGTTGTTGTGGTGGTTGTTGTGGTGGTGGTGGTTGTTGTTGTGGTGGTTGTGGTTGTTGTTGTGGAGGTTGTGGTGGTGGTTGTTGTGGTGGTTGTGGTGGTTGTTGTGGAGGTTGTGGTGGTGGTGGTTGTGGTGGTTGTGGTGGTGGTTGTTGTGGAGGTTGTGGTGGTGGTTGTTGTGGTGGTTGTGGTGGTTGTTGTGGTGGTTGTGGTGGTGGTTGTTGTGGTGGTTGTGGTTGTTGTTGTGGAGGTTGTGGTGGTGGTTGTTGTGGTGGTTGTGGTTGTTGTTGTGGAGGTTGTGGTGGTGGTTGTTGTGGTGGTTGTGGTGGTTGTGGTTGTTGTTGTGGAGGTTGTGGTTGTTGTTGTGGAGGTTGTGGTGGTGGTTGTTGTTGTTGTTATTTGTGTGCTCCGATATAGTGGGGATATGAAATGTGAAAGCGAGTGTTTGAAGGGAAGCTTCCCAAAGCTAAACTTCTGCACCAGTCAACATCTCTCCTCAGAGATGGTCACACACACACACACACACACACACACACACACACACACACACACGTAAGCAAGTGTGATGCTGCATTTTCCACAGGGTTAGGGTTGCTGCTAGATGGGATGGGAGCAGAACACACCATGCTGCTAGATGGGATGGAAGCAGAACACACCATGCTGCTAGATGGGATGGAAGCAGAACACACCATGCTGCTAGATGGGATGGGAGCAGAACACACACCATGCTGCTAGATGGGCTGGAAGCAGAACACACCATGCTGCTAGATGGGATGGGAGCAGAACACACCATGCTGCTAGATGGGATGGGTGCAGAACACACACCATGCTGCTAGATGGGATGGGAGCAGAACACACACCATGCTGCTAGATGGGATGGAAGCAGAACACACACCATGCTGCTAGATGGGATGGAAGCAGAACACACACCATGCTGCTAGATGGGATGGGAGCCGAACACACACCATGCTGCTAGATGGGATGGAAGCAGAACACACACCATGCTGCTAGATGGGATGGGTGCAGAACACACACCATGCTGCTAGATGGGATGTGTGCAAAACACACCAAGCTGCTAGATGGGATGTGTGCAGAACACACACCAAGCTGCTAGATGGGATGGAAGCAGAACACACCATGCTGCTAGATGGGATGGGAGCAGAACACACCATGCTGCTAGATGGGATGGAAGCAGAACACACCATGCTGCTAGATGGGATGGGAGCAGAACACACCATGCTGCTAGATGGGATGGAAGCAGAACACACACCATGCTGCTAGATGGGATGGGAGCAGAACACACCATGCTGCTAGATGGGATGGAAGCAGAACACACCATGCTGCTAGATGGGATGGAAGCAGAACACACCATGCTGCTAGATGGGATGGAAGCAGAACACACACCATGCTGCTAGATAGGATGGGAGCAGAACACACCATGCTGCTAGATGGGATGGAAGCAGAACACACCATGCTGCTAGATGGGATGGGAGCAGAACACACCATGCTGCTAGATGGGATGGGAGCAGAACACACCATGCTGCTAGATGGGATGGGAGCAGAACACACCATGCTGCTAGATGGGATGGAAGCAGAACACACCATGCTGCTAGATGGGATGGAAGCAGAACACACCATGCTGCTAGATGGGATGGAAGCAGAACACACCATGCTGCTAGATGGGATGGAAGCAGAACACACCATGCTGCTAGATGGGATGGAAGCAGAACACACCATGCTGCTAGATGGGATGGAAGCAGAACACACCATGCTGGTAGATGGGATGGAAGCAGAACACACCATGCTGCTAGATGGGATGGAAGCAGAACACACCATGCTGCTAGATGGGATGGAAGCAGAACACAACATGCTGGTAGATGGGATGGAAGCAGAACACACCATGCTGCTAGATGGGATGGAAGCAGAACACACCATGCTGTTAGATGGGATGGAAGCAGCACACACAATGCTGCTAGATGGGATGGGAGCAGAACACACACCATGCTGCTAGATGGGATGGGAGCAGAACACAACATGCTGCTAGATGGGATGGGTGCAGACATTTGCATTGATGGAAGCTACTATCTATCTGCAATATTAAAGCTGATCTCTCTCGTTCTCTCTCTCTCTCTCTCTCTCTCTCTCTCTCTCCAGTTTCTCCTTATCTTCCTTCTCTCTCATTCCTCAGTTTTGTAAATTCTTTCCAATGTGCCAAGTAATTATCTTTTTGTTTTCAAATTATTTGGTTATTTGCTAATTGTGTTGCTGTCCTGGGGTCTGTGGGGTCTCTCTCTGTCCCTCTCTCTCTCTCTCTCTCTCTCTCTCTCTCTCTCTCTCTCTCTCTCTCTCTCTCTTTATTCAATTCAGGTTAAATTTAAGGGCTTTATTGGCATGGGAAACATATGTTAACATTGCGAAAGTAAGTGAAATAGAAAAGTGAAAAAAAAACATCACAATGAACAATAAACATTACACTTGCATTCTCTCTCTCGATCCCCAGTCTCTCCTCCTCTCCCCCTCTCTCTTTCTCTCTCTCTCTTCCCCAGTCTCTCCCCCTCTCTCTCTCTCGATCCCCAGTCTCTCCTCCTCTCCCCCTCTCTCTTTCTCTCTCTCTCTCTCTCTCTCGATCCCCAGTCTCTCCCCTCTCTCTCTCTCGATCCCCAGTCTCTCCTCCTCTCCCCTCTCTCGATCCCCAGTCTCTCCTCCTCTCCCCCTCTCTCTCTCGATCCCCAGTCTCTCCTCCTCTCCCCTCTCTCTCTCGATCCCCAGTCTCTCCTCCTCTCCCCCTCTCTCTCTCGATCCCCAGTCTCTCCTCCTCTCCCCTCTCTCTCTCGATCCCCAGTCTCTCCTCCTCTCCCCCTCTCTCTCTCGATCCCCAGTCTCTCCTCCTCTCCCCCTCTCTCTCTCGATCCCCAGTCTCTCCTCCTCTCCCCTCTCTCGATCCCCAGTCTCTCCTCCTCTCCCGATCCCGTCTCTCCTCCTCTCCCCCTCTCTCTCTCGATCCCCAGTCTCTCCTCCTCTCCCCTCTCTCTCTCTCGATCCCCAGTCTCTCCTCCTCTCCCGATCCCCAGTCTCTCCTCCTCTCCCTCTCTCTCTCTCGATCCCCAGTCTCTCCTCCTCTCCCCTCTCTCTCTCTCTGTCTGAAAGGAGGCTGGGGGCAATGGAAGTAGCAGAATTCCAGAGACAAAAGGTTGAGCTGCTTTACAGAGCAGAGAAGCCAGAGTGAAAGGCTACTGAAGGCCACAGCCTCAGGGCTCGCTAACATACATACCACCACTCTATACACACACACACACACACACACACACACACACACACACACACACACACACACACACACACACACACACACACACACACACACACACACACACACACACACACACAGAAAGAATAAATGAGAGATGAAAAAGAGAGAGAGAGATTAAATGTATGAGTTTGTGTGAAGAAGAGAGTGTTTCAATAAAATCTAACAATCATGAACTCAGCGTCAGTCAATCTGTCGTGTATCTTTTAATAAAGATCATTGATCTGTCTGTCCTGTCACTCTGTGGTGGATGGAGTCACTCTGATCCTGCTTCACTCTGTGGTGGATGGAGTCACTCTGATCCTGCTTCACTCTGTGGTGGATGGAGTCACTCTGAACCTGCTTCACTCTGTGGTGGATGGAGTCACTCTGATCCTGCTTCACTCTGTGGTGGATGGAGTCACTCTGATCCTGCTTCACTCTGTGGTGGGTGGAGTCACTCTGATCCTGCTTCACTCTGTGGTGGGTGGAGTCACTCTGATCCTGCTTCACTCTGTGGTGGGTGGAGTCACTCTGATCCTGCTTCACTCTGTGGTGGATGGAGTCACTCTGATCCTGCTTCACTCTGTGGTGGGTGGAGTCACTCTGATCCTGCTTCACTCTGTGGTGGATGGAGTCACTCTGATCCTGCTTCACTCTGTGGTGGGTGGAGTCACTCTGATCCTGCTTCACTCTGTGGTGGGTGGAGTCACTCTGATCCTGCTTCACTCTGTGGTGGGTGGAGTCACTCTGAACCTGCTTCACTCTGTGGTGGGTGGAGTCACTCTGATCCTGCTTCACTCTGTGGTGGGTGGAGTCACTCTGATCCTGCTTCACTCTGTGGTGGATGGAGTCACTCTGATCCTGCTTCACTCTGTGGTGGGTGGAGTCACTCTGATCCTGCTTCACTCTGTGGTGGGTGGAGTCACTCTGAACCTGCTTCACTCTGTGGTGGATGGAGTCACTCTGAACCTGCTTCACTCTGTGGTGGATGGAGTCACTCTGAACCTGCTTCACTCTGTGGTGGGTGGAGTCACTCTGATCCTGCTTCACTCTGTGGTGGATGGAGTCACTCTGATCCTGCTTCACTCTGTGGTGGATGGAGTCACTCTGATCCTGCTTCACTCTGTGGTGGGTGGAGTCACTCTGATCCTGCTTCACTCTGTGGTGGGTGGAGTCACTCTGATCCTGCTTCACTCTGTGGTGGATGGAGTCACTCTGATCCTGCTTCACTCTGTGGTGGGTGGAGTCACTCTGAACCTGCTTCACTCTGTGGTGGGTGGAGTCACTCTGAACCTGCTTCACTCTGTGGTGGGTGGAGTCACTCTGAACCTGCTTCACTCTGTGGTGGGTGGAGTCACTCTGATCCTGCTTCACTCTGTGGTGGATGGAGTCACTCTGATCCTGCTTCACTCTGTGGTGGATGGAGTCACTCTGAACCTGCTTCACTCTGTGGTGGGTGGAGTCACTCTGATCCTGCTTCACTCTGTGGTGGGTGGAGTCACTCTGATCCTGCTTCACTCTGTGGTGGATGGAGTCACTCTGATCCTGCTTCACTCTGTGGTGGATGGAGTCACTCTGATCCTGCTTCACTCTGTGGTGGGTGGAGTCACTCTGATCCTGCTTCACTCTGTGGTGGGTGGAGTCACTCTGATCCTGCTTCACTCTGTGGTGGGTGGAGTCACTCTGATCCTGCTTCACTCTGTGGTGGGTGGAGTCACTCTGATCCTGCTTCACTCTGTGGTGGGTGGAGTCACTCTGATCCTGCTTCACTCTGTGGTGGGTGGAGTCACTCTGATCCTGCTTCACTCTGTGGTGGATGGAGTCACTCTGATCCTGCTTCACTCTGTGGTGGATGGAGTCACTCTGATCCTGCTTCACTCTGTGGTGGATGGAGTCACTCTGATCCTGCTTCACTCTGTGGTGGGTGGAGTCACTCTGATCCTGCTTCACTCTGTGGTGGGTGGAGTCACTCTGATCCTGCTTCACTCTGTGGTGGATGGAGTCACTCTGAACCTGCTTCACTCTGTGGTGGATGGAGTCACTCTGATCCTGCTTCACTCTGTGGTGGATGGAGTCACTCTGATCCTGCTTCACTCTGTGGTGGGTGGAGTCACTCTGATCCTGCTTCACTCTGTGGTGGGTGGAGTCACTCTATCATCTGTATGACCCTGTCCTTAGTTACCCTGGTTACAGCATCATCAGTATGACCGTTACCCTGGTTACGGTATCATCAGGTCATGACAGCAACTGTCAGGCCTTTGTCCAAATCAGTGAGCTCTAGGGTCGTTATGGTGATGACAGGTATAGTCTGGAGCAATCAGGCGTTGAGTGTCAGCACTCAGCTACGTGCAAACGTCTACAGAAATGTCAACATTACTTCACTCTCTCCCCTCTCCCTCTCTCTCCCCTCTACAGTATCTCTCTGTCTCTCCCTCTCTCTTCATCTCTCTCCCCTCTCCCTCTCTCCCTCTCTCTCCCTCTACAGTATCTCTCTGTCTCTCCCTCTCTCTTCATCTCTCTCCCTCTCCCTCTCTCCCT
>NW_024608259.1:30000-37500 GCF_018296145.1 Oncorhynchus tshawytscha | reverse complement strand
CTGCTTGTGGTTGTGTTCTGGTTGTGGTTGTGTTCTGGTTGTGGTTGGGTTCTGGTTGTGTTGTGGTTGTGTTCTGCTTGTGTTGTGGTTGTGTTCTGGTTGTTATTGTGTTCTGGTGGTGGTTGTGTTCTGGTTGTGTTTATGTGCTGGTTGTGTTCTGGTTGTGTTTTGGTTGTGTTCTGGTTGTGGTTGTGTTCTGGTTGTGTTTTGTTTGCGTTCTAGTTGTGGTTGTGTTCTGGTTGTGGTTGGGTTCTGCTTGTGGTTGTGTTCTGCTTGTGTTGTGGTTGTGTTCTGCTTGTGTTGTGGTTGTGTTCTGGTTGTGATCTGGTTGTTGTTGTGTTCTGGTGGTGGTTGTGTTCTGGTTGTGTTTATGTGCTGGTTGTGTTCTGGTTGTGTTCTGGTTGTGGTTGTGTTTTGGTTGTGTTCTGGTTGTGGTTGTGGTTGTGTTCTGGTTGTGGTTGTTTTCTGGTTGTGGTTGTCTTGTGGTTGTGGTTATGTTTAGGTTGTGTTCTTGTTGTGTTCTGGTTGTGGTTGTGTTCTGATTGTGGTTGTGTTCTGGTTGTGGTTGTGGTTGTGTTTTGGTTGTGTTCTGGTTGTGGTTGTGTTCTGGTTGTGTTCTGGTTGTGGTTGTGTTCTGGTTGTGGTTGTGTTCTGGTTGTGTTTTGTTTGTGTTCTGGTTGTGGTTGTGTTCTGGTTGTGGTTGTGTTCTGGTTGTGGTTGTGTTCTGGTTGTGTTGTGGTTGTGTTCTGGTTGTGTTTTAGTTGTGTTCTGGTTGTGTTTTGGTTGTGGTTGTGTTTTGGTTGTGTTCTGGTTGTGTTTTGGTTGTGTTCTGGTTGTGGTTGTGTTCTGGTTGTGTTTTGTTTGTGTTCTGGTTGTGTTCTGGTTGTGGTTGTGTTCTGGTTGTGGTTGTGTTCTGGTTGTGGTTGTGTTCTGGTTGTGTTGTGGTTGTGTTCTGGTTGTGGTTGTGTTCTGGTTGTGTTTTAGTTGTGTTCTGGTTGTGTTTTAGTTGTGTTCTGGTTGTGTTTTGGTTGTGGTTGTGTTTTGGTTGTGTTCTGGTTGTGTTTTGGTTGTGTTCTGGTTGTGGTTGTGTTATGGTTGTGGTTGTGTTCTGGTTGTGGTTGTGTTCTGGTTGTGTTGTGGTTGTGTTCTGGTTGTGGTTGTGTTCTGGTTGTGTTTTAGTTGTGTTCTGGTTGTGTTTTGGTTGTGGTTGTGTTTTGGTTGTGTTCTGGTTGTGTTTTGGTTGTGTTCTGGTTGTGGTTGTGTTCTGGTTGTGGTTGTGTTCTGGTTGTGGTTGTGTTCTGGTTGTGTTCTGGTTGTGTTCTGGTTGTGTTCTGGTTGTGGTTGTGTTGTGGTTGTGTTCTGGTTGTGGTTGTGTTCTGGTTGTGGTTGTGTTATGGTTGTGGTTGTGTTATGGTTGTGGTTGTGTTCTGGTTGTGTTCTGGTTGTGTTCTGGTTGTGTTCTGGTTGTGGTTGTGTTCTGGTTGTGTTCTGGTTGTGTTCTGGTTGTGTTCTGGTTGTGTTCTGGTTGTGGTTGTGTTGTGGTTGTGGTTGTGTTGTGGTTGTGTTATGGTTGTGGTTGTGTTCTGGTTGTGTTCTGGTTGTGTTATGGTTGTGTTATTGTTGTGGTTGTGTTCTGGTTGTGTTTTGGTTGTGTTCTGGTTGTGGTTGTGTTCTGGTTGTGGTTGTGTTA
Organism: Oncorhynchus tshawytscha; assembly: GCF_018296145.1. Taxonomy (NCBI): domain Eukaryota; kingdom Metazoa; phylum Chordata; class Actinopteri; order Salmoniformes; family Salmonidae; genus Oncorhynchus; species Oncorhynchus tshawytscha. Next base: position 35,810 of record NW_024608259.1, on the reverse strand, counting down.
TGGTTGTGGTTGTGTTCTGGTTGTGTTCTGGTTGTGTTCTAGAAGAACCACATTCAAGCTGTTCCTTCTCTGTTCAGTCAGTCCCATAACGAGAGGGAGATCACACACACCCCTCCACAGAGTTACTCTACCAGGATTAGCTGTAGATTACGCAGGGTGTTTTAATAGGCTGTACCTCTTAGAGACAAGGACTAAACTAGAGGGACACACCACAGAGTTACCAGGATTAGCTGTAGATTACGCAGGGTGTTTTAATAGGCTGTACCTCTTAGAGACAAGGACTAAACTAGAGGGACACACCACAGAGTTACCAGGATTAGCTGTAGATTACGCAGGGTGTTTTAATAGGCTGTACCTCTTAGAGACAAGGACTAAACTAGAGGGACACACCACAGAGTTACCAGGATTAGCTGTAGATTAGGCAGAGTGTTTTAATAGGCTGTACCTCTTAGAGACAAGGACTAAACTAGAGGGACACACCACAGAGTTACCAGGATTAGCTGTAGATTACGCAGGGTGTTTTAATAGGCTGTACCTCTTAGAGACAAGGACTAAACTAGAGGGACACACCACAGAGTTACCAGGATTAGCTGTAGATTAGGCAGAGTGTTTTAATAGGCTGTACCTCTTAGAGACAAGGACTAAACTAGAGGGACACACCACAGAGTTACCAGGATTAGCTGTAGATTACGCAGGGTGTTTTAATAGGCTGTACCTCTTAGAGACAAGGACTAAACTAGAGGGACACACCACAGAGTTACCAGGATTAGCTGTAGATTACGCAGGGTGTTTTAATAGGCTGTACCTCTTAGAGACAAGGACTAAACTAGAGGGACACACCACAGAGTTACCAGGATTAGCTGTAGATTACGCAGGGTGTTTTAATAGGCTGTACCTCTTAGAGACAAGGACTAAACTAGAGGGACACACCACAGAGTTACCAGGATTAGCTGTAGATTACGCAGGGTGTTTTAATAGGCTGTACCTCTTAGAGACAAGGACTAAACTAGAGGGACACACCACAGAGTTACCAGGATTAGCTGTAGATTACGCAGGGTGTTTTAATAGGCTGTACCTCTTAGAGACAAGGACTAAACTAGAGGACACACCACAGAGTTACCAGGATTAGCTGTAGATTACGCAGGGTGTTTTAATAGGCTGTACCTCTTAGAGACAAGGACTAAACTAGAGGGACACACCACAGAGTTACCAGGATTAGCTGTAGATTACGCAGGGTGTTTTAATAGGCTGTACCTCTTAGAGACAAGGACTAAACTAGAGGGACACACCACAGAGTTACCAGGATTAGCTGTAGATTACGCAGGGTGTTTTAATAGGCTGTACCTCTTAGAGACAAGGACTAAACTAGAGGGACACACCACAGAGTTACCAGGATTAGCTGTAGATTACGCAGGGTGTTTTAATAGGCTGTACCTCTTAGAGACAAGGACTAAACTAGAGGGACACACCACAGAGTTACCAGGATTAGCTGTAGATTACGCAGGGTGTTTTAATAGGCTGTACCTCTTAGAGACAAGGACTAAACTAGAGGACACACCACAGAGTTACCAGGATTAGCTGTAGATTACGCAGGGTGTTTTAATAGGCTGTGCCACAGTCACACATCAAAATGAAAATACAAGTCTCCATATTTACATGTCAATAGTTCTCTAAGCCCTTAGAGACAAGGACTAAACTAAAGTAGGGGTTTCTCTCTCTCTCTCTCTCTCTCTCTCTCTCTCTCTCTCTCTCTCTCTCTCTCTCTCTCTCTCTCTCTCTCTCTCTCTCTCTCTCTCTCTCTCTCTCTCTCTCTGTCTCTCTCTCTCTCTCTCTCTCTCTCTCTCTGTCTCTCTCTCTCTCTCTCTCTCTCTCTCTCTCTCTCTCTGTCTCTCTCTCTCTCTCTCTCTCTCAGAGAACAAAGGCTTGGATCAGAACCTCTGAGTGGGTTGTGTAATGGGATGGTAATCTCTATAGAACCGGGGTAGTTGTGAATGTACCAGAGTTTCCCTCTAACCCTGGCCATAACCACTAATCAGGCACAGAGTAGCACACCTGCCAAAGACCGCACTCACACACACACACACACACACACACACACACACACACACACACACACACACACACACACACACACACACACACACACACCCCCACATAAACGCACGCACACACACACACACACACACACACACACACACACACACACACACACACACACGACCTGATGTCCCCTCACCACTGACATACCAGACAGCCAGATGGGTGCTTTGATGGAGAAAGGAGTTGAAGACTGAAGTCATGTTAGAGACAGAACAGAGGGAGGAGAGGAGAGACAGAACAGAGAGAGGAGAGGAGAGACAGAATAGAGGGAGGAGAGGAGAGACAGAACAGAGAGAGGAGAGGAGAGACAGAATAGAGGGAGGAGAGGAGAGACAGAACAGAGAGAGAAGAGGAGAGACAGAACAGAGAGAGGAGAGGAGAGAGAACAGAGAGAGGAGAGGAGAGACAGAACAGAGAGAGGAGAGGAGAGAGAACAGAGAGAGGAGAGGAGAGACAGAACAGAGAGAGGAGAGGAGAGACAGAATAGAGGGAGGAGAGGAGAGACAGAACAGAGGGAGGAGAGGAGAGACAGAACAGAGGGAGGAGAGGAGAGAGAACAGAGAGAGGAAAAGTTTGGATGAGGGACAAAAAATGCTCTGGAGAATGAATAACACACACACACACACACACACACACACACACACACACACACACACACACACACACACACACACACACACACACACACACACACACACACACATACATAATATTACTGGGCCTCTGTTTCACATCAACAAGATAAGTTGGACAAACGTCTATGTTTGTCTAGTAAACTGACTTCGTCTCCTGACGTTGGACAAACGTCTATGTTTGTCTAGTAAACTGGCTTCATCTCCTGACGTTGGATAAACGTCTATGTTTGTCTAGTAAACTGACTTCATCTCCTGACGTTGGACAAACGTCTATGTTTGTCTAGTAAACTGACTTCGTCTCCTGACGTTGTAAGAACGTTTACGTTTGACTGGTAAAACTGTCTCTGTGATGAATGTTGGGCAGACAGAAACAGCTCCTGGTAAAACTGTCTCTGTGCCGAACGTGTTGAATGTTGGGCAGACAGAAACAGCTCCTGGGAAAACTGTCTCTGTGTTGAATGTTGGGAAGACAGAAACAGCTCCTGGTAAAACTGTCTCTGTGCCGAACGTGTTGAATGTTGGGCAGACAGAAACAGCTCCTGGTAAAACTGTCTCTGTGTTGAATGTTGGGAAGACAGAAACAGCTCCTGGTAAAACTGTCTCTGTGCCGAACGTGTTGAATGTTGGGCAGACAGAAACAGCTCCTGGTAAAACTGTCTCTGTGTTGAATGTTGGGAAGACAGAAACAGCTCCTGGTAAAACTGTCTCTGTGCCGAACGTGTTGAATGTTGGGCAGACAGAAACAGCTCCTGGTAAAACTGTCTCTGTGCCCCACGTGTTGAATGTTGGGCAGACAGAAACAGCTCCTGGTAAAACTGTCTCTGTGTTGAATGTTGGGAAGACAGAAACAGCTCCTGGTAAAACTGTCTCTGTGCCGAACGTGTTGAATGTTGGGCAGACAGAAACAGCTCCTGGTAAAACTGTCTCTGTGTTGAATGTTGGGAAGACAGAAACAGATCCTGGGAAAACTGTCTCTGTGTTGAATGTTGGGAAGACAGAAACAGCTCCTGGGAAAACTGTCTCTGTGTTGAATGTTGGGCAGACAGAAACAGCTCCTGGTAAAACTGTCTCTGTGTTGAATGTTGGGCAGACAGAAACAGCTCCTGGTAAAACTGTCTCTGTGCCGAACGTGTTGAATGTTGTGCAGACAGAAACAGCTCCTGGTAAAACTGTCTCTGTGCTGAATGTTGGGCAGACAGAAACAGCTCCTGGGTGAAGTTGAGACATTGATTCCAGCTGGGCTGAAGGGTTGTGGACGGACGGTGGATTGGAAGGAAAGAGCATCAAATCAAATCAAATGTATTTATAACCCCACCATCACACGAATACAGACTGGAGACTGGCATTATGGACCAACATCAGACACCTGGCTGACAGAGAGACTGGTAGTAACATGGTGGAGTGACCTGGCTGACAGAGAGACTGGTAGTAACATGGTGGAGTGACCTGGCTGACAGAGAGACTGGTAGTAACATGGTGGAGTGACCTGGCTGACAGAGAGACTGGTAGTAACATGGTGGAGTGACCTGGCTGACAGAGAGACTGGTAGTAACATGGTGGAGTGACCTGGCTGACAGAGAGACTGGTAGTAACATGGTGGAGTGACCTGGCTGACAGACTGGTAGTAACATGGTGGAGTGACCTGGCTGACAGAGAGACTGGTAGTAACATGGTGGAGTGACCTGGCTGACAGACAGACTGGTAGTAACATGGTGGAGTGACCTGGCTGACAGAGAGACTGGTAGTAACATGGTGGAGTGACCTGGCTGACAGAGAGAATGGTAGTAACATGGTGGAGTGACCTGGCTGACAGAGAGACTGGTAGTAACATGGTGGAGTGACCTGGCTGACAGAGAGAATGGTAGTAACATGGTGGAGTGACCTGGCTGACAGAGAGACTGGTAGAACATGGTGGAGTGACCTGGCTGACAGACTGGTAGTAACATGGTGGAGTGACCTGGATGTGGTCGCTGTTCCCATAACATTGCTTCATTGCTGACATTTTTCTGTGGTTCTAAATCTGTCTTCTGTTTGTTGACGCAGATTGTGGAATGAGACTGGTGTTTTTGCATGAGTGTGTGTGTGTGTGTGTGTGTGTGTGTGTGTGTGTGTACACTTGGGTACAGTTAAAGAATGTAATTATCTTCCTATAGATGGAAGGGAATAGAAAAGAGAGAGAAAGAGAGAGACAGAGAGAGAGAGAGAAAAGAGAGAGACAGAGAAAGAGAGCGAGAGACAGTGAGAGACAGAGAGAGAGAGACAGAGAGACAGAGAAAGAGAGCGAGAGACAGTGAGAGACAGACAGAGAGAGAGAGAGAGAGACAGAGAGAGAGAGAGAGAGGGAGAGAAATATAACGAAGGAGAGGGAAAGGAGGAGGACAGAAAAAAAGAGGGTTTAGGTTGGCAGCCTACATGCCTCTTCCCGCTCGTTAAATATCCCATAAAATCCTCAAATCTGTGAGAACGCTGTTCCCTCTCCGTTGATGAGAATATCACACACCTACTCATTCAAGGGTTTTTTATATATTTTATTCTATTGTCTACATTGTAGAATAATAGTGAAGGCATCAAAACTATGAAATAACACATATGGAATCATGTAGTAACCAAAAAAGTGTTAAACAAATGAAAATATATTTTAGATTCTTCAAAGTTGCTACCCTTTGCCTTGACGACAGCTTTGCACAATCTTGGCATTCTCTCAACCAGCTTCATGAGGTAGTCACCTGGAATGCATTTCAATTTACAGGTGTGTCTTGCTGTTCAAATTTATTTTGTTGAATTTCTTTCCTTCTTAATGCGTTTGAGCCAATCAGTCGTGTTGTGACAAAGTAGGTGTGGTATACAGAAGAAAGCCCTATTTGGTAAAAGAGCAAGTCCATATTATGTCAAGAACAGCTCAAATAAGCAAAGAGAAATGACAGTCCATCATTACTTTAAGACATGAAGGTCAGTCAATGCGGAACATTTCAAGAACTTTCCTATTTAGTAAAAGACCAACCGGTTTCTTCAAGTGCAGTCGCAAAAACCATCAAGCGCTATGATGAACCTGGCTCTTATGAGGACCGCCCCTCC
>NW_024608259.1:20000-22500 GCF_018296145.1 Oncorhynchus tshawytscha | reverse complement strand
TGGTGGGGAGGTGGATGGTTATTATAGCTGGTGGTGGTGGTGGTGGTGGTGGGGAGGTGGATGGTTATTATAGCTGGTGGTGGGGAGGTGGATGGTTATTATAGCTGGTGGTGGTGGTGGTGGTGGGGAGGTGGATGGTTATTATAGCTGGTGGTGGTGGTGGTGGGGAGGTGGATGGTTATTATAGCTGGTGGTGGTGGTGGGGAGGTGGATGGTTATTATAGCTGGTGGTGGCGGTGGTGGGCGGGGAGGTGGATGGTTATTATAGCTGGTGGTGGTGGTGGTGGTGGATGATTATTATAGCTGGTGGTGGTGGTGGTGGATGGTTATTATAGCTGGTGGTGGTGGTGGTGGTAGTGGTGGTGGTGGATGATTATTATAGCTGGTGGTGGTGGTGGTGGGGAGGTGGATGGTTATTATAGCTGGTGGTGGTGGTGGTGGGGAGGTGGATGGTTATTATAGCTGGTGGTGGTGGTGGTGGTGGATGATTATTATAGCTGGTGGTGGTGGTGGTGGGGAGGTGGATGGTTATTATAGCTGGTGGTGGTGGTGGTGGTGGTGGTGGTGGTGGTGGGGAGGTGGATGGTTATTATAGCTGGTGGTGGTGGTGGTGGTGGATGATTATTATAGCTGGTGGTGGTGGTGGTGGGGAGGTGGATGGTTATTATAGCTGGTGGTGGTGGTGGTGGTGGTGGTGGTGGTGGTGGTGGTGGATGGTTATTATAGCTGGTGGTGGTGGTGGTGGGGAGGTGGATGGTTATTATAGCTGGTGGTGGTGGTGGTGGTGGTGGTGGGGAGGTGGATGGTTATTTTAGCTGGTGGTGGTGGTGGTGGATGGTTATTTTAGCTGGTGGTGGTGGTGGTGGTGGATGGTTATTATAGCTGGTGGTGGTGGTGGTGGGGAGGTGGATGGTTATTATAGCTGCTGGTGGTGGGGAGGGGGTGGTTATTATAGCTGGTGGTGGTGGTGGTGGGGAGGTGGATGGTTATTATAGCTGGTGGTGGTGGTGGTGGTGGTGGTGGTGGGGAGGTGGATGGTTATTATAGCTGCTGGTGGTGGGGAGAGGGGTGGTTATTATAGCTGGTGGTGGTGGTGGTGGTGGTGGTGGGGAGGTGGATGGTTATTTTAGCTGGTGGTGGTGGTGGATGGTTATTATAGCTGGTGGTGGTGGTGGTGGTGGTGGGGAGGTGGATTGTTATTATAGCTGGTGGTGGTGGTGGTGGATGGTTATTATAGCTGGTGGTGGTGGTGGTGGGGAGGTGGATGGTTATTATAGCTGGTGGTGGTGGTGGTGGTGGTGGTGGGGAGGTGGATGGTTATTTTAGCTGGTGGTGGTGGTGGTGGATGGTTATTTTAGCTGGTGGTGGTGGTGGTGGTGGATGGTTATTATAGCTGGTGGTGGTGGTGGTGGGGAGGTGGATGGTTATTTTAGCTGGTGGTGGTGGTGGTGGATGGTTATTTTAGCTGGTGGTGGTGGTGGTGGTGGATGGTTATTATAGCTGGTGGTGGTGGTGGTGGGGAGGTGGATGGTTATTATAGCTGGTGGTGGTGGTGGTGGTGGTGGGGAGGTGGATTGTTATTATAGCTGGTGGTGGTGGTGGAGGATGGTTATGATAGCTGGTGGTGGTGGTGGTGGTTGTGGTGGTGGTGGGGAGGGGGTGTTTATTATAGCTGGTGGTGGTGGTGGTGGTGGTGGTGGTGGTGGTGGTGGTGGTGGTGGTGGTGGTGGATGGTTATTCTAGCTGGTGGTGGTTGTGGTGGTGGGGTGGTGGATGGTTATTATAGCTGGTGGTGGTGGTGGTGGTGGTGGGGGGTGGATTGTTATTATGGCTGGTGGTGGTGGTGGTGGTGGTGGTGGTGGGGGGAGGTGGATGGTTATTCTAGCTGGTGGTGGTGGTGGTGGTGGTAGTGGTGGTGGTGGATGGTTATTATAGCTGGTGGTGGTGGTGGTGGGGAGGTGGATGGTTATTATAGCTGGTGGTGGTGGTGGTGGTGGTGGTGGTGGTGGTGGTGGTGGTGGTGGTGGTGGTGGTGGTGGTGGTGGTGGTGGTGGTGGTGGTGGTGGTGGTGGTGGTGGTGGTGGTGGTGGTGGTGGTGGTGGTGGTGGGGGAGGTGGATGGTTATTCTAGCTGGTGGTGGTGGTGGTGGTAGTGGTGGTGGTGGATGGTTATTATAGCTGGTGGTGGTGGTGGTGGGGAGGTGGATGGTTATTATAGCTGGTGGTGGTGGTGGTGGTGGTGGTGGTGGTGGTGGTGGTGGTGGTGGGGAGGTGGATGGTTATTATAGCTGCTGGTGGTGGGGAGGGTGGTTATTATAGCTGGTGGTGGTGGTGGTGGTGGTGGTGGGAGTGGATTGTTATTATAGCTGGTGGTGGTGGTGGTGGTGGAGGTGGTGGTGGTGGTGGGGAGGTGGATGGTTATTATAGCTGGTGGTGGTGGTGGTGGTAGATGGTTATTATAGCTGGTGGTGGTGGTGGTGGTGGTGGTGGAGGTGGATGGT
>NW_024608259.1:0-2500 GCF_018296145.1 Oncorhynchus tshawytscha | reverse complement strand
CTTATATCATTTAAAAGCTTAAAGTATTGTTAATCTGCATTGTCCGATTTACAATAGGCTTTACAGCGAAAGCATGCGATTGTTTGAGGACGGCACCCCACATCAACATATTTTTCAAACAACACAAGCTTCATAAAATCACAAATAGCGATGAAGTAAATCACCTACTTTGAAAATCTTCCTGTGTTTGCAATCCCAAGGGTCCCAGCTACAACATGAATGGTCGTTTTGTTCGATAAAGTCCTTCTTCATATCCCAAAAGTCTGTTTAGTTGGGTCCATCGATTTCGGTAATCCACTTGTTCAACATGCAGACAAAGGAGTCCAAAAATAACTTTGTTCAAACTACGTTTCTATCTAATCCTCAGATACCATGAAATGTAAATAAACTATAATATTTAAATGTAAATAAACTATAATATTTAAATGTAAATAAACTATAATATTTAAATGTAAATAAACTATAATATTTAAATGTAAATAAACTATAATATTTAAATGTAAATAAACTATAATATTTAAATGTAAATAAACTATAATATTTAAATGTAAATAAACTATAATATTTAAATGTAAATAAACTATAATATTTAAATGTAAATAAACTATAATATTTAAATGTAAATAAACTATAATATTTAAATGTAAATAAACTATAATATTTAAATGTAAATAAACTATAATATTTAAATGTAAATAAACTATAATATTTAAATGTAAATAAACTATAATATTTAAATGTAAATAAACTATAATATTTAAATGTAAATAAACTATAATATTTAAATGTAAATAAACTATAATATTTAAATGTAAATAAACTATAATATTTAAATGTAAATAAACTATAATATTTAAATGTAAATAAACTATAATATTTAAATGTAAATAAACTATAATATTTTATTCGGAAAGAAGTATGCTCAATAGAAAAGTAAAATTAGCGCCTCCTCTTCCTCGCACGCCGACAGACGCATTTTCCACTGTGACTCGTTGTACCAAAACTCCAAATTCTTCCTCGTTTTGGAAGAACCAAGCTTGAAACCTTACACAAGGACTGTCGCCATCTAGTGGAAGCCATATGAATTGCAATCTGGGAGCTAGAATTGCATAGGACCCAAAGCTTTCCATTATAAGAGCCTGGGACCTAAAAAAAAAAAAAAGAAGACGACTCTGGTTGGTTTTTCACCTACCAAATCAAATGTGTTATAATCTTTATCTTTACATTATTTTAACATTTCTACAAACTGCAAATTGCTTTCTATCCAATGCCTGAGCAACAGGCGGTTTACTTTGGGCACGTCAGTCAGGCAGATATTCAGGAAAATAGACCCTAAGACAATTTATTAAACCCCAAGCACAACGCTGAGGTCCAACAGGCCACTGGATCTGCTTCTACTCAGTAGGATCATCTGTTGGGGTTTTCCACTCTGCGGTAAAACACGGAGGAGACAACTGGGAGGCGTCTCCTTTCCTGTCACATGACTGTCTGTCTCTTCACAGAGAGACAAACAGAGAGAACAACAAAGGGGGGTGTGAAAAAGTTTTGGAGAGAGAGAGTGGGTCAAAGAATTGTACTGTTGTCACATGTTATTACTGTCATTACAAACACCCTACTCCACACACACACACACACACACACACACACACACACACACACACACACACACACACACACACACACACACACACACACACACACACACACACACACACACACACACACACACACACACACACACACACCTCTGCTTTATGTAGTTCTAACAGTTCTGTTGTCCCATTTAGCTCCCTCAGGGGGATCCTTCCAACACTGAATGTGTCACTGTGCTGGTGACACACATTCCCCGCAGTGTGTGTGTGTGTGTGTGTGTGTGTGTGTGTGTGTGTGTGTGTGTGTGTGTGTGTGTGTGTGTGTGTGTGTGTGTGTGTGTGTGTGTGTGTGTGTGTGTGTGTGAGACACAGTTCCCTCTCCCTGTGGCTGTGTGTGATGTTAAGTAAAGCCACAGTGACAGGCCTACTCTCTGCCTGTCCCCTGGACCCGGCTGGTGTCACCTCACATCAACATTGTTTAGGACAGGAAGACACAAACACACTCTCTCTCTCTCCATACAGGACACTTGTTGTGATTCATCATCATGTCTGTGTGTCTGTGTCTCTCTCTCTGTGTGGGACCCCCGGGGTGTGTGTTGATGGTAACAGTGTGGCCACTAAGTGGTAGTTAGATCCGTGTTAATTGCTGTACAGTGATATCACAAAGAGACTGATGCTGTCAACACTCTCCGTGTCGTATCCTCTTAGTGGTCTGGTGTTGAACCCTGGTTCACTGTCACACAGAGCAGAGACAGGATGGCCTACGGTTTTGTTTAAATGACTAAGATGGGCTAATATTTAACCAGGACTGACTACCCCACTATATATTTAACCAGGAGGACTGACTACCCCACTATGTATTTAAAGGAGGACAGGAGGACTGACTACCCCCACTATGTATTTAACCA
>NW_024608258.1:37500-55289 GCF_018296145.1 Oncorhynchus tshawytscha | reverse complement strand
ATGACGTATCTCCATACCAACCCCTCACATCCCCCTCTCACCTAGTCCCTCCCAATACCAACCTCTCACATCCTCCTCTCACCTAGTCCCTCCCAATACCAACCTCTCACATCCTCCTCTCACCTAGTCTCTCCCCATACCAACCCCTCACATCCCCCTCTCACCTAGTCCCTCCCCACACCAACCCCTCACATCCCCCTCTCACCTAGTCCCTCCCCACACCAACCCCTCACATCCCCCTCTCACCTAGTCCCTCCCCACACCAACCCCTCACATCCCCCTCTCACCTGGTCTCTCCCCATACCAACCCCTCACATCCCCCTCTCACCTGGTCTCTCCCCATACCAACCCCTCACATCCCCCTCTCCCCATACCAACCCCTCACATCCCCCTCTCCCCATACCAACCCCTCACATCCCCCTCTCACCATACCAACCCCTCACATCCCCCTCTCACCTAGTCCCTCCCCACACCAACCCCTCACATCCCCCTCTCACCTAGTCCCTCCCCACACCAACCCCTCACATCCCCCTCTCACCTAGTCCCTCCCCACACCAACCCCTCACATCCCCCTCTCACCTGGTCTCTCCCCATACCAACCCCTCACATCCCCCTCTCACCTGGTCTCTCCCCATACCAACCCCTCACATCCCCCTCTCACCTAGTCCCTCCCCACACCAACCCCTCACATCCCCCTCTCACCTGGTCTCTCCCCATACCAACCCCTCACATCCCCCTCTCACCTGGTCTCTCCCCATACCAACCCCTCACATCCCCCTCTCACCTGGTCTCTCCCCACACCAACCCCTCACATCCCCCTCTCACCTGGTCTCTCCCCATACCAACCACCAACCATATCACCCATTCACATGCAGGACTCGGACAGAACATCACTAAGGGCCTGTCCAGCTGCCATGCATGCTCAGCACTCCGGAGGCTGTCCCACATCCCAGCATGCACCCTGGGTTGTCAAAGAGTGAGAGGCAGGCAGACGGGCTGGGCTGTGAGACTGCTCAGACAGAACTCCTCTTGGGAAATCCTGCACTTTTCTGCTGTGCTGGCTGCTGTTCTGCTGCTCTGACAGAATTACTCATTTTCTCCCTTCGTTTTAGGACTCATGCATACATAAAGAAGATCTGCTGTCAGTACAGAATGCATTTACCGACACCTTTTACCGTATCTACAGTATGTATATTTTAAGATATAATATATATATATATATATATGTGTATATTTTAGGATATATATATATATATATATATATATATATATGTGTATATTTTAGGATATATATATATATGTATATTTTAAGATATATATATATATATATATGTATATTTTTAAGATATATATATATATTTATGTATATTTTAAGATATATATATATATATATATATATATTTTAGGATATATATATGTATGCATATTTTAAGATATATATTTATATTTTAAGATATATATTTATATTTTAAGATATATTTATATATATATATGTATATTTTAGGATATCTATATGCATATTTGACACTCACTTATCTAGTGGGGAATACATTGATGGTGAAGAGGAACATAGAGTGTTAGTGGCTGAGGAAGAAGAGAAGGAGAGAGAGAAGGACAGTAAATAAAGGCTTGGTGGGTGAGGAAGAGGAGAAGGAGAGAGAGAAGGACAGTAAATAAAGGCTTGGCGGGTGAGGAAGAGGAGAAGGAGAAGGAGAGAGAGAAGGACAGTAAATAAAGGCTTGGTGGGTGAGGAAGAAGAGAAGGAGAGAGAGAAGGACAGTAAATAAAGGCTTGGTGGGTGAGGAAGAGGAGAAGGAGAGAGAGAAGGACAGTAAATAAAGGCTTGGCGGGTGAGGAAGAGGAGAAGGAGAGAGAGAAGGACAGTAAATAAAGGCTTGGTGGGTGAGGAAGAGGAGAAGGAGAGAGAGAAGGACAGTAAATAAAGGCTTGGTGGGTGAGGAAGAGGAGAAGGAGAGAGAGAAGGACAGTAAATAAAGGCTTGGCGGGTGAGGAAGAGGAGAAGGAGAGAGAGAAGGACAGTAAATAAAGGCTTGGTGGGTGAGGAAGAGGAGAAGGAGAGAGAGAAGGACAGTAAATAAAGGCTTGGCGGGTGAGGAAGAGGAGAAGGAGAGAGAGAAGGACAGTAAATAAAGGCTTGGCGGGTGAGGAAGAGGAGAAGGAGAGAGAGAAGGACAGTAAATAAAGGCTTGGCGGGTGAGGAAGAGGAGAAGGAGAGAGAGAAGGACAGTAAATAAAGGCTTGGTGGGTGAGGAAGAGGATAGATGGATGGAGGAGAAAGGAAGGAGAGAGAGATGGATGATGGAAGAGGAGATAAAGGACAGTAAATTAAAGGCTTGGTGGGTGAGCCTTAAATTGTCCTTAATTAGCCACATCTTTCAGTGGCTGGCTGAGACCTGTCCTCTTCTCCTGCTGCTGTGTCCCTAGAGCAGGGTTCCCCAACTGGTCCCGCGGGTGGTTCTCCTGCTGCTGTGTCCCTAGAGCAGGGTTCCCCAACTGGCCCACCTGGGCCTGCGGGTGGTTCTCCTGCTGCTGTGTCCCTAGAGCAGGGTTCCCCAACTGGCCCACCTGGGCCTGCGGGTGGTTCTCCTGCTGCTGTGTCCCTCGAGCAGGGTTCCCCAACTGGTCCATCTGGGCCCGCGGGTGGTTCTCCTGCTGCTGTGTCCCTAGAGCAGGGTTCCCCAACTGGCCCACCTGGGCCTGCGGGTGGTTCTCCTGCTGCTGTGTCCCTAGAGCAGGGTTCCCCAACTGGTCCATCTGGGCCCGCGGGTGGTTCTCCTGCTGTTGTGTCCCTAGAGCAGGGTTCCCCAACTGGCCCACCTGGGCCTGCGGGTGGTTCTCCTGCTGCTGTGTCCCTCGAGCAGGGTTCCCCAACTGGTCCAATTGGGCCCGCGGTGATTTTATTTTGGCCCCTTAAGTTTAGTGAGCAAAAAACTAATTTCATTGTTGGACATAAATGAGTAAAAACACCACGGGGTTTCATCACATCTTGTCAGAGTTTAAGAGATGGAGACTAAACCCATCTCCTCCATCTGGTATATGTTTATTGTTTTTAATATTTGACCTTGACTACTTGTATTAAAGGGTTCTTAGTATTTTTACGGGTCTCTCCTTGGCTCTGGTATGAAAGGCTACAACTCAAACCTTGACATACAATTCTGAGAGTATACCATATCTGGTGAGTACTACCCAGCTGTGTGGATTCTGAGAGTATACCATATATCTGGTGAGTACTACCCAGCTGTGTGGATTCTGAGAGTATACTATATAGACTGGTGATTACTACCCAGCTGTGTGGATTCTGAGACTGTATACTGTATTCTGAGACTGGTGAGTACTACCCAGCTGTGTGGATTCTGAGAGTATACCATATAGACTGGTGATTACTACCCAGCTGTGTGGATTCTGAGAGTATACCATATATCTGGTGAGTACTACCCAGCTGTGTGGATTCTGAGAGTATACCATATAGACTGGTGAGTACTACCCAGCTGTGTGGATTCTGAGAGTATACCATATAGACTGGTGAGTACTACCCAGCTGTGTGGATTCTGAGAGTATACCATATATCTGGTGAGTACTACCCAGCTGTGTGGATTCTGAGAGTATACCATATATCTGGTGAGTACTACCCAGCTGTGTGGATTCTGAGAGTATACCATATATCTGGTGAGTACTACCCAGCTGTGTGGATTCTGAGAGTATACCATATATCTGGTGAGTACTACCCAGCTGTGTGGATTCTGAGAGTATACCATATATCTGGTGAGTACTACCCAGCTGTGTGGATTCTGAGAGTATACCATATAGACTGGTGAGTAGAGTTTCAAAATTCTATCAACATTCCCAACATTTACAGGTTTTCTAGATATCCAGGTTGGAAGAGTTCGGAAATAAAACAGGCGATCCAGAATCCTTCAACCAGGATTCCTGGAAAACCTGACCGAGTTTTGCTACTTTACTGCACTGAGGAAAGGTGTGATTTTTCTGCCCACTAAATCACATGTTGACCACAAGGTGGCGCCACATACCACAACTAATAATACTTCATTTACACATCTAGTCACAAGGTTTCCCTTTAGTGGATGGTTGTATGCTGTGGATCTATGTATTCTCATGAAGGCCAGCTACGTGTGAGCAATTATCAAATCATAACTCCTGGCATGGATGGTCAGCCATGTGGACTGAGGTGGTATGGGGGAAAGATGCAGACAATCAAAAGAAGAAATCAAATAATATTTCAGATAATTCAATTGAGATCATAAACACACAGAGACAGACTCACACAGACTCACACAGAGACAGACTCACACAGACACAGACAGACTCACACAGAGACAGACTCACACAGAGACAGACTCACACAGACTCACACAGAGACAGACTCACACAGAGACAGACTCACACAGACTCACACAGAGACAGACTCACACAGAGACAGACTCACACAGACTCACACAGAGACAGACTCACACAGAGACAGACTCACACAGAGACAGACTCACACAGACTCACACAGACAGACTCACACAGACTCACACAGAGACAGACTCACACAGAGACAGACTCACACAGACTCACACAGAGACAGACTCACACAGAGACAGACTCACACAGAGACAGACTCACACAGACTCACACAGAGACAGACTCACACAGACTCACACAGAGACAGACTCACACAGAGACAGACTCACACAGAGACAGACTCACAGACTCACACAGACTCACACAGAGAGACACACAGACTCACACAGAGACAGACTCACACAGAGACAGACTCACACAGACTCACACAGAGACAGACTCACACAGACTCACACAGAGACAGACTCACACAGAGACAGACTCACACAGAGACTCACACAGACTCACACAGAGACAGACTCACACAGAGCCAGACAGAGACAGACACACAGAGCAGACGCAGACAGACTCACACTCACACAGACTCACACAGAGACAGACTCACACAGAGCCACATGAGACAGACTCACACAGACAGACTCACACAGAGACAGACTCACACAGACTCACACAGAGACAGACTCACACAGAGACAGACTCACACAGACTCACACAGAGACAGACTCACACAGACTCACACAGAGACAGACTCACAGACTCACACAGAGACAGACTCACACAGACTCACACAGAGACAGACTCACACAGAGACAGACTCCACAGAGAGACAGACTCACACAGACTCACACAGAGAGACTCACACAGACTCACACAGAGACAGACTCACACAGACTCACACAGAGACAGACTCACACAGACTCACACAGAGACAGACTCACACAGAGACAGACTCACACAGACTCACACAGAGACAGACAGACTCACAGAGACAGACTCACACAGAGACAGACTCACACAGACTCACACAGAGACAGACTCACACAGAGACAGACTCACACAGAGACTCACACAGACTCACACAGACAGACTCACACAGAGACAGACTCACACAGAGACAGACACAGAGCCAGACGCAAACAGACACACAGAGCCAGAGACAGACACACACTCACACAGGGCCACACGCAGACAGACTCACACAGAGCCACATGCAGACAGACTCACACAGACTCACACAGAGACAGACTCACACAGACTCACACAGAGACAGACTCACACAGAGACAGACTCACACAGACTCACACAGAGACAGACTCACACAGACTCACACAGAGACAGACTCACACAGACTCACACAGAGACAGACTCACACAGAGACAGACTCACACAGAGACAGACTCACACAGAGACAGACTCACACAGACTCACACACAGACTCACACAGACTCACACAGAGAGACTCACACAGACTCACACAGAGACAGACTCACACAGACTCACACAGAGACAGACTCAGACTCACACAGAGACAGACTCACACAGAGACAGACTCACACAGACTCACACAGAGACAGACAGACAGACTCACACAGAGACAGACTCACACAGAGACAGACTCAAACAGACACACAGAGCCAGACGCAGACAGACACACACTCACACCAGGGCCACACGCACAGACTCACACAGAGCCACATGCAGACAGACTCACAACGCCACACGCAGACAGACTCACACAGAGACAGACTCACACAGAGACAGACACACACAGAGACAGACACACACAGAGCCACATGCAGATACACACAGCACCACACGCAGACACACACACAGCACCACATGCAGACACGCCAGACAGACAGACTTACACAACACCACAGGCCAGACACACAGAGGAAATCAACCCCCCACACCGCAGACAGACAGGCCAGACACACAGAGGAAATCAACCCCCCACACCGCAGACAGACAGGCCAGACACACAGAGGAAATCAACCCCCACACCGCAGACAGACAGGCCAGACACACAGAGGAAATCAACCCCCACACCGCAGACAGACAGGCCAGACACACAGAGGAAATCAAACCCCCCACACCGCAGACAGACAGGAGAAAGCCTTTCTACTTCATTAAAGAGAAGCAGCTTTTTTCCAGAACGTGATCAGAAAATACAACTGTTTCTTCATCATATTTCCTTTTTATTGGGTTTTTCTTTTCCTATGAAAAGCTGCTGTTGAAAACAGCCAAAGTGAAGTGCTTCAGTCCTCATCTTTCTCCAATCGCATCCCTCCAAAACTACCATCACATGGGTACGGGTGTTCTTATTGGCTCACTGAGAATGTATCTGACCCTTGATTGTAACGCTTGGTGTTCATTGTTTGCTGTGGTTGTTTGAATTGAAAGTGTTCAGGGCGTGAGGCATGGTCCCCTGTCCTGACCAGTTATTGTCGTCCACCGGCTCCAGTACAGTTTTAATCCAGGTTGTTGTTGTTGACAGGCATGGTCCCCAGAACAGTCCCGTTTTATCCACGTCGTACAGTACGTCCAGTATTGCGTTGCTCCGTGCTCACCTCCTAAAAACGAGGTACAGCCGGGCGACCGTCTGTTTCTATTTATTTTTAATCTTCTCCAAAATAGATGTCATATATATAATATATACACATCGAACTCATCTCTTTATTCATCTGTGATGCCTGTAAGCCCCCCTCCCCCAAAAATGGAAAAACATTTTGTACTTTTATTACAAAATTGTAACAAAGACAGTTCGTTCTTGTTCTCCTGTTCATCCCTGGAAGGAGGATGAGGCTCAGTGAATACGGACAGCTGGAGGTTGTCTGTCACTGATTGGTGGATAATTCTTGTAGGCAGAAAAGGGGCAGAGAAATGGTGGATGGAAAGGGAGCGAATGACAGAACAAACAGAAGGGAAATAAATGTGTGTTTGAGAGTTAATGTCCAAACTGAACTATTATGGGTCTTGTCTTCACATATTAACAAATCTACAAACATCTTTTGTGTTCTTTTATTACGAAATAGAGCTACAATATGAACATTGCATTTTCTCCTGGCCTCTTGTCTGTCTGTGGGTCTGTCTGTCTGTCTGTGGGTCTTCCACTCTGCTACAGTAACATTGTGTTGAGGTATTATCTGCAGGTCACTGTGTTCTTTGAACACTTCTGTTGGATAATGACAGATCAACCTTGTTCCTTCACTGTCAGAGGGTCTGTGTGTGTATTATGATGTCACGGTGCTTCGTGACCAATGGGGAGGTCTGAAGAATGAGGCGTAAACAAAAAGGTTCTGAATGTTTTCAAATTGACAACCAACCAAAACAAAAGGGACAAGGTCAGGAAAAAAACTGGGAAAAGAAAAAATATATATATTTAAAAAAAGAGAAACCAGCGTCTGATTGGGCGGCACATCATTCAGTTCAGGGGAAGAAGGACCTGCTCGGAGCCAAAATGGTCGCCGGATTTCCCTCCATTTGGCCTAAAGTCAATTTGCCAGACGGTGGATCGAGGAATAAAAAGCAGGATGCCTGAGCCAGCCACACCGGCATTCGCTGTCTGTAGGTCTGTCCGTCTGTCTGCTGTGAGGAACCAGGGCCAGGGACCAGAACTCTAACCAGGTCTAGGATCCCATGGTGGACTGAGAACGAGGGGAAGGAAGTCTCTCAGAAGGCTTGCTGAGCTGGGTTGTAGTTGAAGGTGGATGGCACGTGGGGTCTCTCCTCTAGCTTCTCGTATTCCAGATGAAACTCCTAGAAAGGGAGGGGAGAAACAAGGGTTTTAGGGACGGTAGAGGATAACGGCAGTGGATAACGGCAGTGGATAACGGCAGTGTTAGTGGATAACGGCAGTAGATAACGGCAGTAGATAACGGTAGTGGATAACGGCAGTAGATAACGGCAGTAGATAACGGTAGTGGATAACGGCAGTAGATAACGGCAGTAGATAACGGCAGTGGATAACGGCAGTAGATAACGGTAGTGGATAACGGCAGTAGATAACGGTAGTGGATAACGGCAGTAGATAACGGTAGTGGATAACGGCAGTGTTAGTGGATAACGGCAGTAGATAACGGTAGTGGATAACGGCAGTAGATAACGGCAGTAGATAACGGTAGATAACGGTAGTGGATAACGGCAGTAGATAACGGCAGTAGATAACGGTAGTGGATAACGGCAGTAGATAACGGTAGTGGATAACGGCAGTGTTAGTGGATAACGGCAGTAGATAACGGTAGTGGATAACGGCAGTAGATAATGGTAGTGGATAACGGCAGTAGATAACGGTAGTGGATAACGGCAGTAGATAACGGCAGTGGATAACGGCAGTAGATAACGGCAGTAGATAACGGTAGTGGATAACGGCAGTAGATAACGGCAGTAGATAACGGCAGTGGATAACGGCAGTAGATAACGGTAGTGGATAACGGCAGTAGATAACGGTAGTGGATAACGGCAGTAGATAACGGTAGTGGATAACGGCAGTAGATAACGGTAGTGGATAACGGCAGTGTTAGTGGATAACGGCAGTAGATAACGGTAGTGGTTAACGGCAGTAGATAACGGTAGTGGATAACGGCAGTAGATAACGGTAGTGGATAACGGCAGTAGATAACGGTAGTGGATAACGGCAGTAGATAACGGTAGTGGATAACGGCAGTAGATAACGGCAGTAGATAACGGCAGTAGATAACGGCAGTGGATAACGGCAGTGGATAACGGCAGTGGATAACGGCAGTGGATAACGGCAGTGGATAACGGCAGTGGATAACGGCAGTGGATAACGGTAGTGGATAACGGCAGTGGATAACGGCAGTGGATAATAGTAGATAACGGCAGTGGATAACGGCAGTGGATAACGGCAGTGGATAACGGCAGTGGATAACGGCAGTGGATAACGGCAGTAGATAACGGCAGTGGATAACGGCAGTAGATAACGGCAGTGGATAACGGCAGTAGATAACGGTAGTGGATAACGGCAGTAGATAACGGTAGTGGATAACGGCAGTGTTAGATAACGGCAGTGATAACGGTAGTGGTTAACGGCAGTAGATAACGGTAGTGGATAACGGCAGTAGATAACGGTAGTGGATAACGGCAGTGGATAACGGTAGTGGATAACGGCAGTAGATAACGGTAGTGGATAACGGCAGTAGATAACGGCAGTAGATAACGGCAGTAGATAACGGCAGTGGATAACGGCAGTGGATAACGGCAGTGGATAACGGCAGTGGATAACGGCAGTAGATAACGGCAGTGGATAACGGCAGTGGATAACGGTAGTGGATAACGGCAGTAGATAACGGCAGTAGATAACGGTAGTGGATAACGGCAGTAGATAACGGCAGTAGATAACGGCAGTGGATAACGGCAGTAGATAACGGTAGTGGATAACGGCAGTAGATAACGGTAGTGGATAACGGCAGTAGATAACGGTAGTGGATAACGGCAGTGTTAGTGGATAACGGCAGTAGATAACGGTAGTGGTTAACGGCAGTAGATAACGGTAGTGGATAACGGCAGTAGATAACGGTAGTGGATAACGGCAGTAGATAACGGCAGTAGATAACGGTAGTGGATAACGGCAGTAGATAACGGTAGTGGATAACGGCAGTAGATAACGGCAGTAGATAACGGCAGTAGATAACGGCAGTGGATAACGGCAGTGGATAACGGCAGTGGATAACGGCAGTGGATAACGGCAGTGGATAACGGCAGTGGATAACGGCAGTGGATAACGGCAGTGGATAACGGCAGTGGATAACGGTAGTAGATAACGGCAGTGGATAACGGCAGTGGATAACGGCAGTGGATAACGGCAGTAGATAACGGCAGTAGATAACGGCAGTGGATAACGGCAGTAGATAACGGTAGTGGATAACGGCAGTAGATAACGGTAGTGGATAACGGCAGTAGATAACGGTAGTGGATAACGGCAGTGTTAGTGGATAACGGCAGTAGATAACGGTAGTGGTTAACGGCAGTAGATAACGGTAGTGGATAACGGCAGTAGATAACGGTAGTGGATAACGGCAGTAGATAACGGCAGTAGATAACGGTAGTGGATAACGGCAGTAGATAACGGTAGTGGATAACGGCAGTAGATAACGGCAGTAGATAACGGCAGTGGATAACGGCAGTGGATAACGGCAGTGGATAACGGCAGTGGATAACGGCAGTGGATAACGGCAGTGGATAACGGCAGTGGATAACGGCAGTGGATAACGGCAGTGGATAACGGCAGTGGATAACGGTAGTAGATAACGGCAGTGGATAACGGTAGTGGATAACGGCAGTAGATAACGGCAGTGGATAACGGCAGTGATAACGGCAGTGGATAACGGTAGTAGATAACGGCAGTGGATAACGGCAGTGGATAACGGCAGTGGATAACGGCAGTGGATAACGGCAGTGGATAACGGCAGTGGATAACGGCAGTGGATAACGGCAGTAGATAACGGCAGTGGATAACGGTAGTAGATAACGGCAGTGGATAACGGCAGTGGATAACGGCAGTGGATAACGGCAGTAGATAACGGCAGTAGATAACGGCAGTAGATAACGGCAGTGGATAACGGCAGTGGATAACGGCAGTGGATAACGGCAGTGGATAACGGCAGTAGATAACGGCAGTGGATAACGGCAGTAGATAACGGCAGTGGATAACGGCAGTAGATAACGGTAGTGGATAACGGCAGTAGATAACGGTAGTGGATAACGGCAGTGTTAGTGGATAACGGCAGTAGATAACGGTAGTGGATAACGGCAGTAGATAACGGTAGTGGATAACGGCAGTAGATAACGGTAGTGGATAACGGCAGTGTTAGTGGATAACGGCAGTAGATAACGGTAGTGGATAACGGCAGTAGATAACGGTAGTGGATAACGGCAGTAGATAACGGTAGTGGATAACGGCAGTAGATAACGGCAGTGGATAACGGCAGTAGATAACGGTAGTGGATAACGGCAGTAGATAACGGTAGTGGATAACGGCAGTGTTAGTGGATAACGGCAGTAGATAACGGTAGTGGTTAACGGCAGTAGATAACGGTAGTGGATAACGGCAGTAGATAACGGTAGTGGATAACGGCAGTAGATAACGGCAGTAGATAACGGTAGTGGATAACGGCAGTAGATAACGGTAGTGGATAACGGCAGTAGATAACGGCAGTAACGGCAGTAGATAACGGCAGTGGATAACGGCAGTGGATAACGGCAGTGGATAACGGCAGTGGATAACGGCAGTGGATAACGGCAGTGGATAACGGCAGTGGATAACGGCAGTGGATAACGGCAGTGGATAACGGCAGTAACGATATAACGGCAGTAGATAACGGCAGTGGATAACGGCAGTGGATAACGGCAGTGGATAACGGCAGTGGATAACGGCAGTAGATAACGGCAGTGGATAACGGCAGTAGATAACGGTAGTGGATAACGGCAGTAGATAACGGTAGTGGATAACGGCAGTAGATAACGGTAGTGGATAACGGCAGTGTTAGTGGATAACGGCAGTAGATAACGGTAGTGGTTAACGGCAGTAGATAACGGTAGTGGATAACGGCAGTAGATAACGGTAGTGGATAACGGCAGTAGATAACGGTAGTGGATAACGGCAGTAGATAACGGTAGTGGATAACGGCAGTAGATAACGGCAGTAGATAACGGCAGTGGATAACGGCAGTGGATAACGGCAGTGGATAACGGCAGTGGATAACGGCAGTGGATAACGGCAGTAGATAACGGTAGTGGATAACGGCAGTAGATAACGGTAGTGGATAACGGCAGTAGATAACGGCAGTAGATAACGGTAGTGGATAACGGCAGTAGATAACGGCAGTAGATAACGGCAGTGGATAACGGCAGTAGATAACGGTAGTGGATAACGGCAGTAGATAACGGTAGTGGATAACGGCAGTAGATAACGGTAGTGGATAACGGCAGTGTTAGATAACGGCAGTAGATAACGGTAGTGGTTAACGGCAGTAGATAACGGTAGTGGATAACGGCAGTAGATAACGGTAGTGGATAACGGCAGTAGATAACGGCAGTAGATAACGGTAGTGGATAACGGCAGTAGATAACGGTAGTGGATAACGGCAGTAGATAACGGCAGTAGATAACGGCAGTAGATAACGGCAGTGGATAACGGCAGTGGATAACGGCAGTGGATAACGGCAGTGGATAACGGCAGTGGATAACGGCAGTGGATAACGGCAGTGGATAACGGCAGTGGATAACGGCAGTGGATAACGGCAGTGGATAACGGCAGTGGATAACGGTAGTGGATAACGGCAGTGGATAACGGCAGTGGATAACGGCAGTGGATAACGGCAGTGATAACGGCAGTAGATAACGGCAGTGGATAACGGTAGATAACGGTAGTGGATAACGGCAGTAGATAACGGTAGTGGATAACGGCAGTAGATAACGGTAGTGGATAACGGCAGTGTTAGTGGATAACGGCAGTAGATAACGGTAGTGGTTAACGGCAGTAGATAACGGTAGTGGATAACGGCAGTAGATAACGGTAGTGGATAACGGCAGTAGATAACGGCAGTAGATAACGGTAGTGGATAACGGCAGTAGATAACGGTAGTGGATAACGGCAGTAGATAACGGCAGTGATAACGGCAGTAGATAACGGCAGTGGATAACGGCAGTGGATAACGGCAGTGGATAACGGCAGTGGATAACGGCAGGATAACGGCAGTGGATAACGGCAGTGGATAACGGCAGTGGATAACGGTAGTGGATAACGGCAGTGGATAACGGCAGTGGATAACGGCAGTGGATAACGGCAGTGGATAACGGCAGTAGATAACGGCAGTGGATAACGGCAGTAGATAACGGCAGTGGATAACGTGGGATAACGGCAGTAGATAACGGCAGTGGATAACGGCAGTGGATAACGGTAGTGGATAACGGCAGTGGATAACGGCAGTGGATAACGGCAGTGGATAACGGCAGTGGATAACGGCAGTGGATAACGGCAGTGGATAACGGCAGTGGATAACGGCAGTAGATAACGGCAGTGGATAACGGCAGTAGATAACGGCAGTGGATAACGGCAGTGGATAACGGCAGTGGATAACGGCAGTAGATAACGGCAGTAGATAACGGCAGTAGATAACGGCAGTGGATAACGGCAGTAGATAACGGCAGTGGATAACGGCAGTGGATAACGGCAGTAGATAACGGCAGTGGATAACGGCAGTAGATAACGGCAGTGGATAACGGCAGTAGATAACGGTAGTGGATAACGGCAGTAGATAACGGTAGTGGATAACGGCAGTGTTAGTGGATAACGGCAGTAGATAACGGTAGTGGATAACGGCAGTAGATAACGGTAGTGGATAACGGCAGTAGATAACGGTAGTGGATAACGGCAGTAGATAACGGCAGTGGATAACGGCAGTAGATAACGGCAGTGGATAACGGCAGTAGATAACGGCAGTGGATAACGGCAGTAGATAACGGCAGTAGATAACGGCAGTAGATAACGGCAGTGGATAACGATAATAACGGTAGTGGATAACGGCAGTAGATAACGGCAGTGGATAACGGCAGTGGATAACGGCAGTGGATAACGTGGATAACGGCAGTAGATAACGGCAGTGGATAACGGCAGTGGATAACGGCAGTAGATAACGGTAGTGGATAACGGCAGTAGATAACGGTAGTGGATAACGGCAGTAGATAACGGTAGTGGATAACGGCAGTGTTAGTGGATAACGGCAGTAGATAACGGCAGTGGATAACGGCAGTAGATAACGGCAGTAGATAACGGTAGTGGATAACGGCAGTAGATAACGGTAGTGGATAACGGCAGTAGATAACGGCAGTGGATAACGGCAGTAGATAACGGCAGTAGATAACGGCAGTGGATAACGGCAGTAGATAACGGTAGTGGATAACGGCAGTAGATAACGGTAGTGAATAACGGCAGTAGATAACGGTAGTGGATAACGGCAGTGTTAGTGGATAACGGCAGTAGATAACGGTAGTGGATAACGGCAGTAGATAACGGCAGTAGATAACGGTAGTGGATAACGGCAGTAGATAACGGCAGTGGATAACGGCAGTAGATAACGGCAGTGGATAACGGTAGTGGATAACGGCAGTAGATAACGGCAGTGGATAACGGCAGTAGATAACGGCAGTGGATAACGGCAGTAGATAACGGCAGTGGATAACGGCAGTGGATAACGGCAGTGGATAACGGCAGTAGATAACGGCAGTGGATAACGGCAGTGGATAACGGCAGTGGATAACGGCAGTGGATAACGGCAGTAGATAACGGCAGTGGATAACGGTAGTGGATAACGGCAGTGGATAACGGCAGTGGATAACGGCAGTGGATAACGGTGTAGATAACGGCAGTGGATAACGGCAGTGGATAACGGCAGTGGATAACGGCAGTGGATAACGGCAGTAGATAACGGCAGTGGATAACGGCAGTGGATAACGGCAGTAGATAACGGCAGTGGATAACGGCAGTAGATAACGGCAGTAGATAACGGCAGTAGATAACGGCAGTAGATAACGGCAGTAGATAACAGCAGTGTTCAGCTGAAGCAGCATATTAAATACAGAACATCTCTCGAGGAGAATATTGTACATGATAGAACAATACTAGAAGCTTTCTATGGGGGGAATCAGCAGGTTTACAAATCCTCTGGGAGTGAATGATCCCAGATGTCAAGGGTCCATGTTGGAAACACACATGTCAACAACTGCATGACAAAGCACATCTATATCAAACCACATACACTTTTGCAATTGGAAAAGCTGTTGTTATCTTGCCCCCCCCAAAACAGTATTTCTAGTTGTAACTACAACACCTTGGGAAAGTATTCAAGCCCCTTCCCTTTTCCACATTATGTTAGACTCATTCTAAAATGGATTACATAGTTTTTTTCCTCATCAATCTACACACAATACCCCATAATGACATCACAATACCCCATAATGACATCACAATACCCCATAATGACATCACAATACCCCATAATGGCATCACAATACCCCATACTGACATCACAATACCCTACAATGACATCACAATACCCTACAATGACGTCACAATACCCCATAATGACATCACAATACCCCATAATGACATCACAAAACCCCATAATGACATCACAAAACCCCATAATGACATCACAAAACCCCATAATGACATCACAAAACCCCATAATGACATCACAATACCCTATAATGACATCACAAAACCCCATAATGACATCACAATACCCCATAATGACATCACAATACCCCATAATGACATCACAATACCCTATAATGACATCACAATACCCTAGAATGACATCACAATACCCTAGAATGACATCACAATACCCTATAATGACATCACAATACCCTAGAATGACATCACAATACCCTAGAATGACATCACAATACCCTAGAATGACATCACAATACCCTAGAATGACATCACAATACCCTAGAATGACATCACAATACCCTAGAATGACAGCGAAAACGGGTACATTTTTTCTTCAAATGTATTAAAGATATAAAACTGAAATACCTTATTTACATAAGTATTCAGACTCTTTTCTATGAGACTGGAAATTGAGCTCCAGTGCATCCTGTTTCCATTGATCATCCTTGAGATGTTTCTACAACTTGGACATGATTTGGAAAGGCACACACCTGTCTATATAAGGTCTCACAGTTGACAGTGCATGTCAGAGCAAAAACCAAGTCATGAACTCTAAAGAATTGTCCGTAGAGCTCTGAGACAGGAATGTGTCGAGGCACAGATCTAGGGAAGGGTACCAGAAAAGGATTGCAGCATTGAAAGACCAAGAACACAGTGGCCTCCATCATTCTGAAATGGAAGAATTTTAGAACCACCAAGACTCTTCCTAGAGCTGTCAGCCAGGACAAACTGAGCAATAGGTGGAGAAAGGCCATTGGTCAGGGAGGTGACCAAGAACCCAAGAAGAATGGGAGAACTCCTCAAATACAGGTGTGCCAAACTTACCCATGAAAACTCAAGGCTGTATTCGCTGCCAAAGGCACTTCAACAAAGTACTGAGTAAAGGGTCTGAATACTTATATAAATGTTATATTTCTTTATTGTTTTATTATACATTTGCAAAAATTGCTTCTTTTTTTTTAATGGGGTTGAGTGTGTAGAAAAAAACAATTGAATCCATTTTATAATAAAGCTGTAACATAAGAAAATGTGGAAGAAGTCAAGGGGTCTGAATACTTTCTGAATGCCCTGTAACTACGGTAACAGTCCTCAAGCCTCGGTCCTTCACCTTGGCTACTTTCCTCCAGTTAAGACAATCAAAGAAGTAGTAGGTGCCTCTCTCATAGGCGTTGGTCTTCAGAGTGGGCTCCATGCCCGGCGCCCGCGTGATCCACACACGCTCCTCCTTGTGGTACCGCCAGTCCCGGTTGAAGCTGAGGTCACAGGTCGCACAGGTTAAGGGTCAAATGTTAGGGCAGAGCATTGTATACGGTAGTAACAATTGATTATAAGACTTGAAAAACAAACTACATTAAGTAGAATTGGCAGAAGGGGGCCCTGGCTACACAGAGGTGGCAGAAGGGGGCCCTGGCTACACAGAGGTGGCAGAAGGGGGCCCTGGCTACACAGAGGTGGCAGAAGGGGGCCCTGGCTACACAGAGGTGGCAGAAGGGGGCCCTGGCTACACAGAGGTGGCAGAAGGGGGCCCTGGCTACACAGAGGTGGCAGAAGGGGCCCTGGCTACACAGAGGTGGCAGAGGTAGCAGGGGGCCTGACTACACAGAGGTAGCAGAAGGGGGCCCTGGCTACATAGAGGTAGCAGAAGGGGCCTGACTACATAGAGGTAGCAGAAGGGGCCTGACTACATAGAGGTAGCAGAAGGGGCCTGACTACATAGAGGTAGCAGAAGGGGCCTGACTACATAGAGGTAGCAGAAGGGGCCTGACTACATAGAGGTAAGCAGAAGGGGCCTGACTACATAGAGGTAGCAGAAGGGGCCTGACTACATAGAGGTAAGCAGAAGGGGCCTGACTACATAGAGGTAAGCAGAAGGGGCCTGACTACATAGAGGTATGTTCTGCTTCATGTTCCACGTCAGTACCACTACAACCCAGAGGAGGGCGCTCGTTCACAAGGTGAGTAAAACAAACACCTCACCAAGCCTGTTACCATAGCAGACACTAGCTAGCCCAGCTGAGGAGCAGCCTTCACACAGTGTGGTGTGTCTGTATACGTACAGCTCTACTGTAAGCAGCTGGAGGAGGTCTCCTCCATTCATGTAGTAAAGATAGAACAGCAGGTCCTCCCCATACCGAGACAGTTTGATTGCAGCAAGCTGGAGAGAGGGGAAAAAAGAGAGAGAGAGAGAGAGAGAGAGGAAAGAGAG
>NW_024608258.1:0-32500 GCF_018296145.1 Oncorhynchus tshawytscha | reverse complement strand
CATCAGACAGACAGCAGTTACCCTACAGACAGACAGCAGTTACCCTACACAGCACAGACAGCACAGGCAGAGAGACAGCAGTTACCCTACACAGCACATCAGACAGACAACAGTTACCCTACACAGCACAGACAGCAGTTACCCTACACAGCACATCAGACGGGCAGCAGTTACCCTACACAGACAGACAGACAGCAGTTACCCTACACAGCACAGACAGACAGAGACAGCAGTTACCCTACACAGCACAGACAGAGCAGACAGCAGCAGTTACCCTACACAGCACAGACAGAGAGACAGCAGTTACCCTACACAGGCAGACAGACAGACAGAGCAGACAGACAGCAGTTACCCTGGACACAGCACATCAGACGGGCAGCAGTTACCCTACACAGCACAGACAGATAGACAGCAGTTACCCTACACAGCACATCAGGACCATACACAGGGCAGCAGTTACCCTACACAGCACAGACAGAGACAGCAGTTACCATACACAGCACATACAGAGACAGAGACAGCAGTTACCCTACACAGCACAGACAGCAGACAGCAGCAGTTACCCTACACAGCACAGACAGAGACAGCAGTTACCCTCACACAGCACAGACAGATAGACAGCAGTTACCATACACACAGCACATACAGAGAGACAGCAGATAGACAGCAGTACACAGGCAGAGTGGAGCAGCTGGACCACATTGTATTGTTACTGTGTAACGAGACGCACACCGTCTGTCAGCTGAACGCACATCACATTAGACAGACAGTAGCTACTCCTCACAGCACATGAGACAGACAGACAGCAGCTACTCCTCACATCACATTAGACAGACAGACAGCAGCTACTCCTCACAGACAGACAGCAGCTACACCACACAGCACATCAGACAGACAGCAGCTACTCCTCAGACAGACAGCGGCTACACCACACAACACATCAGACGGACAGCAGCTACACAGACAGACAGACAGCAGACAGCAGCTACACCCAGACAGACAGCAGCTACTCAGACAGACAGCAGCCTACAGACAGCTACTCCTCAGACAGACAGCAGCTACTCCTCACAGACAGACAGCAGCTACACCACAGCACACCAGACAGCAGCAGCTACACATCAGACAGACAGCAGCAGCTACACACATCACAGCACATCAGACAGACAGCAGCTACACATCAGACAGACAGCAGCTACACCTCACAGCACATCAGACAGACAGCAGCTACTCCTCAGACAGACAGCAGCTACTTCTCAGACAGACAGCAGCTACTCCTCAGACAGACAGCAGCTACTCCTCAGACAGACAGCAGCTACTCCTCAGACAGACAGCAGCTACTCCTCACAGACAGACAGCAGCTACACCACACAGCACATCAGACAGACAGCAGCTACACCTCACAGCGCATCAGACAGACAGCAGCTACACATCAGACAGACAGCAGCTACACCTCACAGCACATCAGACAGTTTATTATACTGTATATACTGATGGATAATGAAGCTTCACTCCATCTGACTCCATAAGAGTCTAACTACGGCTGCAGCCTAAACTGCTCCTGGATCAGTTATTCCCAGGTCCTGTTGAGAGAGTTTCTAAATGTCCTAGAGACGACCAGACTTACTCTGGCGAGTTGAGGTTGAGTCCTAGTGTTGTCAGGTCACTGCCCAGTGCCAGGTGCACCATGCCAGGGTCTGTCTCCGCTGCCCTGATGAACGTTAACAAGCCAATCATCCCAAACTGGTCTGTTACCATGCCCCCAGGAATGTTCGTCACGCGACCTGGAGGGGAGGAGGAGAGGAAAGACCAATGAGGATGGGACCCTCGTGTGTGTGTGTGTGTGTGTTTGAGTGTGTGTGTGTGTGTGTGTGTGTGTGTGTGTGTGTGTGTGTGTGTGTGAGTGTGTGTGTGTGATCTATAAACTGGAGTTGAACGTTGACCTTTGTGCCCGGCTGATGATAAAATGACCAGGTTACATTTTTCCTGACCACGGAAAAGTCTTAGTTAAAACGTTGTAATGTCACGTGAACAACTACAGTCCAATGCCTTTCTTGTAGCTCTAAACACAACAATGCAGTAATCAATATCAACTCATTACTAGAAATAAAGCAGAAACAAGGAAATATAAAATACGAAATATACAAGAAATATGAAATGCACAAAGTGAGCACCCATACTATATAGAGGAAATGTTTAAAAAGTGGCTGGGCTGTAGCAGCGTCGGCCCCGGTGATGTTCTGGGCTGTCCGGGCAGTGATGTACTGGGCTGTCCGTACGACCCTCTGCAGCGTCTCGTGATCCAGGGCAGTGATGTACTGGGCTGTCCGTACGACCCTCTGCAGCGTCTCGTGATCCAGGGCAGTGATGTACTGGGCTGTCCGTACGACCCTCTGCAACGTGATCCAGGGCAGTGATGTACTGTGATCCAGGGCGGCGAGGTCGTCATACCAAGCAGTGATGCAGCCAGTGAACATGCTCTCAGGGGTACAGCTGTAGACCCTTTTGACGATTGGAGGGCCCATGCCAAACTTCTACAACCTCCTGGGGGGGTGGCACTGTCACATCTTAACGACTGGGAGTGCGTGTTTGGACCATTTTAAGTCTTTAACCCGCTCCACTAGCACCCCGTCGATGTGGAGGGCGTTGAGGTTGTTGCTCCAGCACCACACTGTCAGGTCACGGACCTCCTCCCTGTAGTCCAGGATCAGCTCCTTGGTCTTGTTGACGTTGAGGGAGAGGTTGTTGCTCCAGCACCACACTGTCAAGTCACGGAACTCCTCCCTGTAGGCTGACTCATCGTCGCCGGTGATCAGGTCCACCACCGTCACGTCGTCAGCTAACTTAATGTTGAGACCTGCGTGGCGCCACAGTCGTGGGTTAACAGGGAGTACAGGAGGGGACTAAGCACACACCCCTGTGGGGTCCCTGTGTTAAGGGTCAACCTGCAGTTGGCCAGTCAGAAAGTCCCAAGATTCAGTTGCAGGGGGAGGTGTCCAGACCCAGAATCCTAAGCTTGGTGATGAGCTTGAAGGGGACTAAGGTGTTGAACGCTGAGCTGTAGTCAATGAACAGCATTTTCACATAGGTGTCCCTCTCATCTAGGTAGGTGAGGACAGTGAGGAGAGCAGTTGAGATCGCATCGTCGATGGATCTGTTGGGGCGGTATGCAAATTGGGGGTGGGTCTAGGGGGCTGGGGTTAACCAGCCTATCAGAGCACTTCATGATTACAGAAGTGACTGCTACAGGACGGTAGTCGTTGTGGCACGAAGCCTAGAGTTCTTAGGAACAGGAATCATGGTGGACATCTTAAAACATGTGGGGACAGACTGTGGACAAGGAGAGGTTGAACATTACTGTAAATATGCCTGCCAGCGGTCCTGCGCTCTGGAATAACGTCAGGGCTCCGCGGCCTTGACCTGATTAAAGACCCTTCTCACGTCGGCCTGGGAGAGTGAGATCACCCAATCCTCTGGGTCGGCGACGGCCCTCACACCCGGCTCCATGTGGTTGTGAAAGCGTGCCGACCGTCTGATAGAGGCATCGTTGGACAGATCACGGCTGGTTCTTCCTCTGTAATCCGTAATGGTCTGTAGCCCCGGGACACATGAGGCTGGCGTCAGAACCTGTGTAGGAGGATTCCACCTTGTTCTTGTTTTGTCCGTTTGCTGGTTTGATGACTCGGCGGAGGTCGTAGCGTGCCTTCTTGTACTTATTCCTGTCCTCAGCCGTAGCATCGGGGTTGTCTACGATACCTCTACGTGTGGTAGCCCTGATCTTTAGTTTAGCCCCAACCTCTGTGTTAATCCAGGGCTTTTGACCAGAGAAGCAGCGAACCCTCACCCTGGGGACAAGGTCTTCCTAGTCATCACCTACACCAGGTCTTCCTAGTCATCACCTACACCAGGTCTTCCTAGTCATCACCTACACCAGGTCTTCCTAGTCATCACCTACACCAGGTCTTCATAGTCATCACCTACACCAGGTCTTCCTAGTCATCACCACCTACACCAGGTCTTCCTAGTCATCACCTACACCAGGTCTTCCTAGTCACACAGGTCTTCCATCACCTATACCAGTCTTCATAGTCATCACCTACACCAGGTCTTCCTAGTCATCACCTACACCAGGTCTTCCTAGTCATCACCTACACCAGGTCTTCCTAGTCATCACCTACACCAGGTCTTCCTAGTCATCACCAACACCAGGTCTTCCTAGTCATCACCAACACCAGGTCTTCCTAGTCATCACCTACACCAGGTCTTCCTAGTCATCACCTACACCAGGTCTTCCTAGTCATCACCTACACCAGGTCTTCCTAGTCATCACCTACACCAGGTCTTCATCTCCTAGGTCTTCATAGTCATCCCTACACCAGGTCTTCCTAGTCATAGTCATCATCCCTACACCAGGTCTTCCTAGTCATCTCCTACACCAGTCTTCCTAGTCATCTCCTACACCAGGTCTTCCTAGTCATCACCTACACCAGGTCTTCATAGTCATCACCTACACCAGGTCTTCCTAGTCATCACCTACACCAGGTCTTCCTAGTCATCACCTACACCAGGTCTTCATAGTCATCACCTACACCAGGTCTTCCTAGTCATCTCCTACACCAGGTCTTCCTAGTCATCACTTCCTAGTCATCTCCTACACCAGGTCTTCCTAGTCATCTCCTACACCAGGTCTTCCTAGTCATCACCTACACCAGGTCTTCCTAGTCATCACCTACACCAGGTCTTCCTAGTCATCACCTTCCTAGTCATCACCACACCAGGTCTTCCTAGTCATCACCTCAGGTCTTCTAGTCATCACAGGTCTTCCTAGTCATCACCTACACCAGGTCTTCCTAGTCATCACCTACACCAGGTCTTCCTAGTCATCACCTACACCAGGTCTTCCTAGTCATAGGTCTTCCTAGTCATCACTACACCAGGTCTTCCTAGTCATCACCTACACCAGGTCTTCATAGTCATCACCTACACCAGGTCTTCATAGTCATCACCTACACCAGGTCTTCCTAGTCATCACCTACACCAGGTCTTCTAGTCACCTAGGTCTTCCTAGTCATCACCTACACCAGGTCTTCCTAGTCATCACCTATACCAGGTCTTCCTAGTCATCACCTACACCAGGTCTTCCTAGTCATCACCTACACCAGGTCTTCCTAGTCATCACCTACACCATCATAGTCATCACCTACCAGGTCTTCCTAGTCATCTCCTAGGACAGGTCTTCCTAGTCATCTACACCAGGTCTTCCTAGTCATCACCTACACCAGGTCTTCCTAGTCATCACCTACACCAGGTCTTCCTAGTCATCACCATACACCAGGTCTTCCTAGTCATCACCCAGGTCTTCCTAGTCATCACCTACACCAGTCTTCCTAGTCATCACCTACACCAGGTCTTCCTAGTCATCACCTACACCAGGTCTTCCTAGTCATCACCTATACCAGGTCTTCATAGTCATCACCTATACCAGGTCTTCTAGTCATCACTGGTCTTCCTAGTCATCACCTACACCAGGTCTTCCTAGTCATCACCTACACCAGGTCTTCCTAGTCATCACCTACACCAGGTCTTCCTAGTCATCACCTACACCAGGTCTTCCTAGTCATCACCTACACCAGGTCTTCCTAGTCATCACCTACACCAGGTCTTCCTAGTCATCACCTACACCAGGTCTTCCTAGTCATCACCTACACCAGGTCTTCCTAGTCATCACCTACACCAGGTCTTCCTAGTCATCACCTACACCAGGTCTTCCTAGTCATCACCTACACCAGGTCTTCATAGTCATCACCTACACCAGGTCTTCATCATCACCTACACCAGGTCTTCCTAGAGAGAGGAACATCACCTACACCAGGTCTTCCTAGTCATCACCTACACCAGGTCTTCATAGTCATCACCTACACCAGGTCTTCATAGTCATCACCTACACCAGGTCTTCATAGTCATCACCTATACCAGGTCTTCTAGTCATCACCTACACCAGGTCTTCATAGTCATCACCTACACCAGGTCTTCATAGTCATCACCTACACCAGGTCTTCATAGTCATCACCTACACCAGGTCTTCATAGTCATCACCTACACCAGGTCTTCATAGTCATCACCTACACCAGGTCTTCATAGTCATCACCTACACCAGGTCTTCCTAGTCATCACCTCCAGGTCTTCATAGTCATCACCTACACCAGGTCTTCATAGTCATCACCTACACCAGGTCTTCATAGTCATCACCTATACCAGGTCTTCCTAGTCAGGTCCTGTCCTGTGACAGGTGAAAGGTTGGATGGAGTGGAGAGAAGGACAGAGAGGAAGAGAGAAGGACAGAGAGACAGAGTTCTGGACAGAGAGAAGGACAGAGAGAAGAAGAGAGAGAAGGAAGAGAAGGACAGAGTGAAGGACAGAGGAAGGACAGAGTGAAGGACAGAAGAAGAGAAGGACAGAGAGAAGGACAGAGTGAAGGACAGAGAGAAGGACAGACAGAGTGAAGGACAGAGAGAAGGACAGAGAAGGACAGAGTGAGGACAGAGTAGAGCCTCACCGTCCGGTAACACCTGTATGCCTTTCTTCAACTGGTTGTTGTTCTGGGCTGTTGAGCTCTTGTCCCCGGGGAACTTGGGCCCGTCTGTGCTGCTGGAAGTCTTACCTGAAGAGTTTAGATTCTGAAAGAGGTAACAGGAAGAGAAGCAGGGTTTAGATTCTGGAGAGAAAGGAAGAGAAGCAGAGTAGATTCTGGAGAGAGAGGCAGGAAGAGAAGCAGAGTAGATTCTGGAGAGAGAGGCAGGAAGAGAAGCAGAGTAGATTCTGGAAAGAGAGACAGGAAGAGAAGCAGAGTAGATTCTGGAGAGAGAGGCAGGAAGAGAAGCAGAGTAGATTCTGGAGAGAGGGACAGGAAGAGAAGCAGAGTAGATTCTGGAGAGAGAGACAGGAAGAGAAGCAGAGTAGATTCTGGAGAGAGGGACAGGAAGAGAAGCAGAGTAGATTCTGGAGAGAGACAGGAAGAGAAGCAGAGTAGATTCTGAGAGAAAAGGAAGAGAAGCAGAGTAGATTCTGGAGAGAGAGACAGGAAGAGAAGCAGAGTAGATTCTGGAGAGAGAGACAGGAAGAGAAGCAGAGAGAGACAGGAAGAGAAGCAGAGAGGAACAGGAAGAGAAGCAGAGAGAGACAGGAAGAGAACAGGAAGAGAAGGAGAGAGAAGCAGAGAGGAACAGGAAGAGAAGCAGAGTAGATTCTGGAGAGGAACAGGAAGAGAAGCAGAGTAGATTCTGGAGAGAGAGACAGGAAGAGAAGCAGAGAGAGACAGGAAGAGAAGCAGAAGAGACAGGAGAGAGAAGCTGAGAGAGAGACAGGAAGAGAAGCAGAGAGAGAGACAGGAAGAGAAGCAGAGAGAGAGACAGGAAGAGAAGCAGAGAGAGAGAGAGAGACAGGAAGAGAAGCAGAGAGAGAGACAGGAAGAGAAGCAGAGAGAGAGACAGGAAGAGAAGCAGAGAGAGAGACAGGAAGAGAAGCAGAGAGAGAGACAGGAAGAGAAGCAGAGAGAGAGACAGGAAGAGAAGCAGAGAGAGAGACAGGAAGAGAAGCAGAGAGAGAGACAGGAAGAGAAGCAGAGAGAGACAGGAAGAGAAGCAGAGAGAGACAGGAAGAGAAGCAGAGAGAGACAGGAAGAGAAGCAGAGAGAGACAGGAAGAGAAGCAGAGAGAGAGACAGGAAGAGAAGCAGAGAGAGACAGGAAGAAGCAGAGAGAGACAGGAAGAGAAGCAGAGTAGATTCTGGAGAGAGAGACAGGAAGAGAAGCAGAGAGAGACAGGAAGAGAAGCAGAGAGAGACAGGAAGAGAAGCAGAGAGAGACAGGAAGAGAAGCAGAGAGAGACAGGAAGAGAAGCAGAGTAGATTCCGGGGAGGGATGAAGAGGCATTGTGAAAGAGTACATTCTACACAGGGAGGAAGAATCCTGTTAGAGTCCCAGTATCTTTCCCTGTGCGGTTGGTTCTCCTCCGAACACTAAAAGATACAGTCTAATAACGTCACTGAAACGGTCTTCACTAAACTGAACTGCTTCCTGTGGGATAAATAGAACTACACTTCAGAACAGAAAAACAGGGAAACTAACACTGGCTTCATTAACTTCTGGGTGACAGGGGGCGGTATTTGCACGTCCGGATGAAGTGCATGCCCAAATTCAACTGCCTGCTACTCATCCCCAGACAATAAGATATGCATATTATTAGTAGATTTGGATAGAAAACACTCTGCAGTTTCTAAAAGTGTTTGAATCATGTCTGTGAGTATAACAGAACTTATTTAGCAGGCGAAACCCCGAGGACAAACCATTCAGATTTTTCGTTGTTGAGGTCACTCTCTTGTCAATGAGTTTTCATTGGGAATCCAGATTTCTAAGGGACCTTCTTGCAGTTCCTATCGCTTCCACTGGATGTTAACAGTCTTTAGAAATTGGTTGAGGTTATTCCTTTGTGTAATGAAGAAGTACGGCCATCTTGAACAAGGGTCGCTTGAAGTGTACTGTTAGATAGAGGCGCATGACCAGAAAGCTAACTTCAGTTTAATCGATTATTTATGTTAAAAAAATACCTAAAGTTGTATTACAAAAGTAGTTTGAAATGTTTTGGCAAAGGTTACAGGTAACTTTGAGATATTTTGTAGTCACGTTGAGCAAGTTGGAACCAGTGTTTCTCTGGATCAAACGCGCCAAATAAAAAATTACATTTTGGATATATATCGACGGAATTAATCGAAAGGGCCCATTTGTGATGTTTATGGGACATATTGGAGTGCCAACAAAAGAAGCTCGTCAAAGTTAAGGCATGATTTATATTTTTATTTCTGCATTTTGTGTCACACCTGCAGGGTTGTAATATGCTTTCTCTCTTTGTTTACTAAGGTGCTATCCTCAGATAATAGCATCGTTTGCTTTCGCCTAAAAGCCTTTTTGAAATCTAACATGTTGGCTGGATTCACAACAAGTGTAGCTTTAATTTTCTATATTGCATGTGTGATTTAATGAAAGTTAGATTTTTATAGTAATTTATTTGTATTTCGCACTCTACATTTTCCCTCGCTTTTGGGACGCTAGCGTCCCACATATCCCAGAGAGGTTAAACAGCCCTCCTACAATGGATTTCAAAAGCCACGTCCATAGTAAACAGCAGCTCACAAGTCCCTCATCCGTCTCCCTCTCAATCCATTAGAGATGCTGTTTCAGACAGTGACCGTGTTGATTTCCCCAGCAGCTCTCATACCCCCTGCTACTAGAACACATGTCCCTGCAACATGAATCAATAATAAGTTAGTTTGTCCTAGTTTAGTTCTAGGTCTCTCTACCCATTGACGAAGCCTCAGAGCGGAGCTACATTAGTCACACAGACGATGGTCAACTCCACTCAGCAGGAACACCACCAAACGGACCTTATATCAAATGTCTAAGTTCCTCCTAGAGATTAAAGACCCACCGTTTTGCTGTCGTCGTTGTTCGACGTGGGGTCCTTGTAGTTGGGACCAGGCAGTGCAGGGAAGTCCTCGTTGTGGATGGAGAAGTCTTGGGACTGTTCGTTTGAGGGTTTGGTGACCATTCCAACTGCAGTACAGGAGGACAGGATGGACAGGCTGTAGCTCAGGTAAATACAGGGAAAGAGAAGATCTCTCTGGAAGACAACCATCAATATCATCGCATCCCAGCAACCCAGAAGCAAAGGTAAACATATTTTATCTTCTCACAGACTGGGACACACTCTCACCATAGAGAGCCCTCCCAGCCAGGAGGTAGGGGGTCTCACCATAGAGAGCCCTCCCAGCCAGGAGGTAGGGGGTCTCACCATAGAGAGCCCTCCCAGCCAGGAGGTAGGGGGTCTCACCATAGAGAGCCCTCCCAGCCAATGGGTTGAGGAGAGGAGGTAGGGGGGTCTCACCATAGAGAGCCCTCCCAGCCAGTGGGTTGAGGAGAGGAGGTAGGGGTCTCACCATAGAGAGCCCTCCCAGCCAGTGGGTTGAGGAGAGGAGGTAGGGGGTCTCACCATAGAGAACCAGTTGGTTGAGGAGAGGAGGTAGGGGGTCTCACCATAAGGAGCCCTCCCAGCCAGTGGGTTGAGGAGAGGAGGTAGGGGGTCTCACCATATGGAGCCCTCCCAGCCAGTGGGTTGAGGAGAGGAGGTAGGGGTCTCACCATAAGGAGCCCTCCCAGCCAGTGGGTTGAGGAGAGGAGGTAGGGGGTCTCACCATAAGGAGCCCTCCCAGCCAGTGGGTTGAGGAGAGGAGGTAGGGGGTCTCACCATAAGGAGCCCTCCCAGCCAGTGGGTTGAGGAGAAGAGGTAGGGGGTCTCACCATAAGGAGCCCTCCCAGCCAGTGGGTTGAGGAGGAGGAGGTAGGGGTCTCACCATAAGGAGCCCTCCCAGCCAGTGGGTTGAGGAGAGGAGGTAGGGGGTCTCACCATAAGGAGCCCTCCCAGCCAGTGGGTTGAGGAGAGGAGGTAGGGGGTCCACTCCGAGCCCTCCCAGCCAGTGGGTTGAGGAGAGAGGTCAGGGGTCTCACCATAAGGAGCCCTCCCAGCCAGTGGGTTGAGGAGAGGAGAACAGTTAGGGGGTCTCACCAGCAAGGAGCCCAGTCCCAGCCAGTGGGTTGAGGAGAGGAGGTAGGGGGTCTCACCATAAGGACAAGAGCCCTCCCAGCCAGTGGGTCTGAGGAGAGGAGGTAGGACAAGGTTCACCACCCCTCCTTCTACAGCAGGAAGAGAGACAGGACAAGAGAACAGTTAGTCAAGTCCCCTCCGTCTAACGCTGGGAAGTCTGACAAGTCCAGACCTGTCACGTTTTCACTTCCATCTACAGCAGGAAGAGAGACAATACAAGAGAACAGTTAGTCAAGTCCCCTCCGTCTACAGCAGGAAGAGAGACACGACAAGAGAACAGTTAGTCAAGTCCCCTCCGTCTACAGCAGGAAGAGAGACAGGACAAGAGAACAGTTAGTCAAGTCCCCTCCGTCTACAGCAGGAAGAGAGACAGGACAAGAGAACAGTTAGTCAAGTCCCCTCCGTCTACAGCAGGAAGAGAGACAGGACAAGAGAACAGTTAGTCAAGTCCCCTCCGTCTACAGCAGGAAGAGAGACAGGACAAGAGAACAGTTAGTCAAGTCCCCTCCGTCTACAGCAGGAAGAGAGACAGGACAAGAGAACAGTTAGTCAAGTCCCCATCCGTCTTACAGCAGGAAGAGAAACAAACCTCCATCTAGTCATTTACAAGAGAACAGTTAGTCAAGTCCCCTCCGTCTACAGCAGGACAAGAGAACAGTTAGTCAAGTCCCCTCCGTCTACAGCAGGAAGAGAGACAAGACAAGAGAACAGTTAGTCAAGTCCCCTCCGTCTTACACAAACAGGACAAGAGAAACAGTCCATCTAGTCAGTTACAGAGAAACAAACCATCTAGTCAGTTCCAAACCTCCATCTAGTCAGTTAGGAAACAAACCTCCATCTAGTCAGTTACAGAGAACAAACCTTAGTCAAGTCCATCCCTCCGTCTAGTCAGCAGGAAAAGAGACAAACCTCCATCTAGTCAGACAAGAGAATCTAGTCAGTTAGAGAAACAAACCTCCATCAAGTCCCCTCCATCTAGTCAGTTACAGCAGGAAGAGAGACATCTAGAGAACAGAAACAAACCTCCATCTAGTCAGTCCAAACCTCCATCTAGTCAGTTACAGGAAACAAACAAGAGAACAAACCTCCATCTAGTCAAGTCAAACCTCCATCTAGTCAGTTAAAAACAAACCTCCATCTAGTCAGAGAGAAACAAACCTCCATCTAGTCAGTTAGAGAAACAAACCTCATCTAGTCAAACCTCCATCTAGTCAGTTAGAGAAACAAACCTCCATCTAGTCAGTTACAGAGAAACCTCCATCTAAGAGAAACAAACCTCCATCTAGTCAGTTAGAGAAACAAACCTCCATCTAGTCAGTTAGAGAAACAAACCTCCATCTAGTCAGTTAGTTAGAGAAACAAACCTCCATCTAGTCAGTTAGAGAAACAAACCTCCATCTAGTCAGTTAGAGAAACAAACCTCCATCTAGTCAGTTACAGAGAAACAAACCTCCATCTAGTCAGTTAGAGAAAACAAACCTCCATCTAGTCAGTTAGAGAAACAAACCTCCATCTAGTCAGTTAGAGAGAAAAACCTCCATCTAAGAGAAACAAACCTCCATCTAGTCAGTTACAGAGAAACAAACCTCCATCTAGTCAGTTAGAGAAACAAACCTCCATCTAGTCAGTTACAGAGAAACAAACAAACCTCCATCTAGTCAGTTACAGAGAAACAAACCTCCATCTAGTCAGTTAAGAAACAAACCTCCATCTAGTCAGTTACAGAGAAAACCTCCAAGTCAGTTACAGAGAAACAAACCTCCATCTAGTCAGTTACAGAGAAACAAACCTCCATCTAGTCAGTTACAGAGAAACAAACCTCCATCTAGTCAGTTACAGAGAAACAAACCTCCATCTAGTCAGTTACAGAGAAACAAACCTCCATCTAGTCAGTTAGAGAGAAACAAACCTCCATCTAGTCAGTTAGATCTAGAAACAAACCCCCATCTAGTCAGTTAGAGAAACAAACCTCCATCTAGTCAGTTAGAGAAACAAACCTCCATCTAGTCAGTTAGAGAAACAAACCTCCATCTAGTCAGTTACAGAGAAACAAACCATCTAGTCAGTTACAGAGAAACAAACCTCCATCTAGTCAGTTAGAGAAACAAACCTCCATCTAGTCAGTTAGAGAAACAAACCTCCATCTAGTCAGTTAGAGAAACAAACCTCCATCTAGTCAGTTAGAGAAACAAACCTCCATCTAGTCAGTTACAGAGAAACAAACCATCTAGTCAGTTACAGAGAAACAAACCTCCATCTAGTCAGTTACAGAGAAACAAACCTCCATCTAGTCAGTTAGAGAAACAAACCTCCATCTAGTCAGTTAGAGAAAACAAACCTCCATCTAGTCAGTTAGAGAAACAAACCTCCATCTAGTCAGTTAGAGAGAAACAAACCTCCATCTAGTCAGTTAGAGAAACAAACCTCCATCTAGTCAGTTAAACAAACTAGTCAGTTAGTTAGAGAAACAAACATCTAGTCAGTTACAGAGAAAACAAACCTCCATCTAGTCAGTTAGAGAAACAAACCTCCATCTATCAGTTAGTCATCTAGTTAGAGAAACAAACCTCCATCTAGTCAGTTAGAGAAACAAACCTCCATCTAGTCAGTTAGAGAAACAAACCTCCATCTAGTCAGTTAGAGAAAACAAACCTCCATCTAGTCAGTTAGAGAAACAAACCTCCATCTAGTCAGTTACAGAGAAACAAACCTCCATCTATCTAGTCAGTTACAGAGAAACAAACCTCCATCTAGTCAGTTAGAAAACAAACCTCCATCTAGTCAAAAACAAACCTCCATCTAGTCAGTTACAGAGAAACAAACCTCCATCTAGTCAGTTAGAGAAACAAACCTCCATCTAGTCAGTTACAGAGAAAAACAAACTCCATCTAGTCAGTTAACAAACCATCTAGTCAGTTACAGAGAAACAAACCATCTAGTCAGTTACAAACCTCCATCTAGAGAAAAACAAACCTCCATCTAGTCAGTTACAGAGAAAACAAACCAAACCTCCATCTAGTCAGTTACAGAGAAACAAACCTCCATCTAGTCAGTTACAGAGAAACAAACCTCCATCTAGTCAGTTACAGAGAAACAAACCTCCATCTAGTCAGTTACAGAGAAACAAACCTCCATCTAGTCAGTTACAGAGAAACAAACCTCCATCTAGTCAGTTACAGAGAAACAAACCTCCATCTAGTCAGTTACAGAGAAACAAACCTCCATCTAGTCAGTTAGAGAAACAAACCTCCATCTAGTCAGTTACAGAGAAACAAACCATCTAGTCAGTTACAGAGTCAACAGAGAAACAAACCATCTAGTCAGTTACAGAGAAACAAACCTCCATCTAGTCAGTTACAAACCTCCATCTAGAGAAAGAAACAAACCTCCATCTAGTCAGTTACAGAGAAACAAAGCTCCATCTAGTCAGTTACAGAGAAACTCCATCTAGTCAGTTACAGAGAAACAAACCTCCATCTAGTCAGTTAGAGAAACAAACCTCCATCTAGTCAGTTACAGAGAAACAAACCTCCATCTAGTCAGTTACAGAGAAACAAACCTCCATCTAGTCAGTTAGAGAGAAACAAACCTCCATCTAGTCAGTTACAGAGAAACAAACCTCCATCTAGTCAGTTACAGAGAAACAAACCTCCATCTAGTCAGTTACAGAGAAACAAACCTCCATCTAGTCAGTTACAGAGAAACAAACCATCTAGTCAGTTACAGAGAAACAAACCATCTAGTCAGTTACAGAGAAACAAACCTCCATCTAGTCAGTTACAGAGAAACAAACCACAAAAGAAATTATCAAATTACTACTATAACTTTCTGTCATCAATGAAGGGTATCAATCCGACAGCCAATCAATGTCTTGAACATCACCTGTTCCGTTGAAGATGTTGCTGGATAACGAGTTGTTCATCCCGAACGATGGATTCCGGTTCATTCCAAACCCCGACATACTGAAACAGAGACACTATTTCAGTCAGAATTCAATTTCACATTTGACTCATTCAGCAGATGCTCTTATCCAGGGCAAATGACAAAACATGGTCATCCTGAAACATGGAGAGAGAAACACCATTTCACTTTAATTCCTGTTTCAAGTTAAGTCTTAAAACCACGCAATATAGAAAAGTCCCTTAAAAAAGTCCAAACCCCCATAACACCCTAAGGCATAAGGCAGTCATAGGTACAGGCTGAAACAGACACTATTTCAGGTAACCATTTGTCATTCATAATGGGTCACCTGCATGGAGCACCATTTCACTTTAGTCACTGTCTTAAAACCACGCAATAGAAAAGTCCTGCTAAAAAGTCCAAACCCCCAGTCACTGCTGAGCACCACAGTCACTGCTGAGCACCACAGTCACTGCTGAGCACCACAGTCACTGCTGAGCACCACAGTCACTGCTGAGCACCACAGTCATCACATGATCTTACTCTGAACCAAGCTAAAAGGTCATTTCTTCCTGTTTCAAGGCTAATTTCATGTCATTGATGAGACCAATAACAGACATTTCATAGCACTGTGTCTGGTAGAGCTTGACATAGAAACTACTAAGGATAGTTGGCTTCCACATTTGCCTCTGAATGCAGATGGGCCACAGTGAAGACCTGTAAAGGACTGTATTCTCAGGCTCAAGGTGCTGATCTAGAATCAGGTCCCCCATGGCCATATAATGATGATAGAAAAGGCTAAACTGATCCCAGATCAGCACTGGTTGCTGTAATCCTACAATAGAGACTGGGGAAACAACGGACGGAAGTCTCCTCTGGCTAAATGACTAGCGTGTTACATCAGGAAGGAGTGATGCATTACAAACTACACTGTTTTCTAACCAGTAAAATGGTGTTCGCTCAGCTGTGAGGT
Source organism: Oncorhynchus tshawytscha (assembly GCF_018296145.1). Taxonomy (NCBI): domain Eukaryota; kingdom Metazoa; phylum Chordata; class Actinopteri; order Salmoniformes; family Salmonidae; genus Oncorhynchus; species Oncorhynchus tshawytscha. Next base: position 16,975 of record NW_024608258.1, on the reverse strand, counting down.
CATTTTAAAACATCCCCACTCCCCCCATGCCAAATGGGAATCTGTAGGCCAATCAGGTTCTTGAAAAACAGCCCTTTCATCCAATGAAAACATTCGACCTTGTGCTTGATAGAAAGCCCTTATTAACTTCTTATGGCTGGGGGGCAGTATCCAGTAGCTTGGTTGAATAAGGTGCCCAGAGTAAACTGCCTGCTACTCAGGCCCAGAAGCTAAGATATGCATATTATTAGTAGATTTGGATAGAAAACACTCTGAAGTTTCTAAAACTGTTTGAATGATGTCTGAGCATAACAGAACTCGTACGGCAGTCAAAAACCTGAGAAAAAAATCAAATCAGGAAGTGGGAAATCTGAGATTTGTAGTTTTTCAACTCTTTGCCTATCCAAGATACCATCTACTGTATCTTGCCTATGCCGCTCTGTACCATCACTCATTCATATATCTTTATGTACATATTCTTTATCCCCTTACACTTGTGTCTGTCTATAAGGTAGTAGTTTTGGAATTGTTAGCTAGATTACTTGTTGGTTATTACTGCATTGTCAGAACTAGAAGCACAAGCATTTCGCTACACTCGCATTAACATCTGCTAACCATGTGTATGTGACAAATAAAATTTGATTTGATTTGAAATGGTGTAAATTTGGTGAGATTGCACTTCCTAAGGCTTCCACTAGATGTCAGTCTTTAGAACCTTGTTTCAGGCTTCTACTGTGGAGGAGAGAATAAGAGCTGATTGAGTAAGGGGTCTGCCTGAAGGCCATGAGCTCAGTCAGGCGCGCTCCCGTGAGAGGTAGCTGCTTTCCATTGCATTTCTAAAGACAAAGGAATTCTCAGATTGAAACATTATTGAAGATTTGTTTAAAAACATCCTAAAGATTGATTCTATACATCGTTTGACATGTTTCTACGAACTGTAATGGAATTTGACTTCTCGTCTGGTCTGCGCATCGCGAATTTGGATTTGTGAACTAAAGGTGCGAACAAAAAGGAGCTATTCGGACATAAATGGACTTTATCGAACAAAACTAACATTTATGGTGGACCTGGGATTCCTGTGAGTGCATTCTGATGAAGATCATCAAAAGATAAATGAATATTTATAATGCTATTTCTGACTTCTGTTGACTCCACAACATGGCGAATATCTGTGTGGCTTGTTTTTTTGTCTCTGAGCGCTGTACTCAGATTATTGCATTGTGTGCTTTCTCGGTAAAGCGGTTTTGAAATCTGACACAGCGGTTGCATTAAGGAGAAGTTTATCTAGAGTTCCATGCATAACACTTATATCTATTATCAATGTTTATTATGAGTATTTCTGTAAATTGATGTGGCTCTCTGCAAAATCACCAGATGTTTTGGAAGCAAAACATTACTGAACGTAACACGCCAATGTAAACTGAGATTTTTGGATATAAATATGAACTTTATCGAACAAAACATACATGTACTGTGTAACATGAAGTCCTATGAGTGTCATCTGATGAAGATCATCAAAGGTTAGTGATTAATTGTATCTATATTTCTGCTTTTTGTGACTCCTCTCTTTGGCTGGAAAAAATGGCTGGGTTTTTCTGTGACTAGGTACTGACCTAACATCATCAGATGGTGTGCCTTCGTCGTAAAGCCTGTTTGAAAGCCTGTTGATCTTTAAAACGGTGTAAAATACTTGTATATTTGAGGAATTTTAATTATGAGATTTCCGTTGTTTGAATTTGACGCCCTGCACTTTCACTGGCTGTTGTCATATCGATCCCGTTAACGGGATCTCAGCCGTAAGAGGTTTTTAATGCACTGGAATGATCCTAATGGGTTAGCTAGACAGATACATAACTACCACACACACACGCTTTAGACACACATACACACTTATCTATTGTTGTCATATATAACAGGTTTACACACCATCTCCATGGAGACAGATGTGGACCACTTCCTCTGTACTGTAGTGTGGGGACTAATTAGCTACACTGGGGAAGAATCAAAGTGATGACAGAGGAGAAAAGGAGAGGAAGTGCAGAGGAGGAGGAGGAAGAGGAGAGAGATGAGATTGAAACGGCTTAGTTGACACCTATTCTCAGACCACTAAACACACCTTCAGGATAACGTAGTAGATATGTCTTCACACTCATCATTCTCCAAATCATTAAGAGACAAAGAGAAGAGGGTGAATAATACAATCTAGGCTACAATACACTCTAGGCTACACTACAGTCTAGGATGCAATACAGTCTACTCTACAGTCTAGGCCACACTACAGTCTAGGCTACACTACAGTCTACTCTACAGTCTAGGCCACACTACAGTCTAGGCTACACTACAGTCTACAATACAGTCTAGGATGCAATACAGTCTACTCTACAGTCTAGGCCACACTACAGTCTAGGCTACACTACAGTCTACAATACAGTCTACACTACAGTCTAAGGTATGCTACACTAGTCTATGCTACACGGGTCTACAATACAGTCTAGGACGCAATACAGTCTAGGATGCAACACAGTCTAGGCCACACTACAGTCTAGGCCACACTACAGTCCACAATACAGTCTAGGACACAATACAGTCTACAATGCAACACAGTCTAGACCATACTCCACAGTCTACAATACGGTCTAAGCTATGCTACACTAGTCTATGCTACACGGGTCTACAATACAGTCTAGGATGCAATACAGTCTAGGATGCAATACAGTCTAGGCCACAATAGTCTACAATAGATGCTAGGCTACACTACAGTCTAGGCTATGTTACACGGGTCTACAACACAGTCTAGGATACAATACAGTCTACAATACAATCTAGGACGCAATACAGTCTAGGCTATGCTACAGTCTACGCTACACTAGTCCCTCCCTCACCCTCCCTTCTACCCTCCCTTCTTCCCTCCTTCACCCTCCCTTCTTCCCTCCTTCACCCTCCCTTCCACTTCAAGGCCTTCCACTTCATGATTGTGTCCCACTTGTTGTTGATTCTTCACAAAAAAATACAGTTTTATATCTTTATGTTTGAAGCCTGAAATGTGGCAAAAGGTCGCAAAGTTCAAGGGGGCCGAATACTTTCGCAAGGCACTGTATACCTGACAGGGGTGTACGGGAGCACACTTGGGGGAAGAGGAGCTGGGCTCTTGTGCTGTTAAAATCTAATTGTATTTGTCACATGGCCTGAATACAACAGGTGAAGACGTTGCCGTGAAATGCTTCCTGACGAGCCATTAACCAACAACGCAGTTCAAGAAATAGAGTTAAGAAAATATTTACTATATAAACAAAAGTTTAAAAAATAAAAGCAAGGCTATATACAGGGGGTACCGGTGAGTAACGAGGCTATATACAGGGGGTACCGGTGAGTAACGAGGCTATATACAGGGGGTACCGGTGAGTAACGAGGCTATATACAGGGGGTACCGGTGAGTAACGAGGCTATATACAGGGGGTACCGGTGAGTAACGAGGCTATATACAGGGGGTACCGGTGAGTAACGAGGCTATATACAGGGGGTACCGGTGAGTAACGAGGCTATATACAGGGGGTACCGGTGAGTAACGAGGCTATATACAGGGGGTACCGGTGAGTAACGAGGCGGGGGTACCGGTGAGTAACGAGGCTATATACAGGGGGTACCGGTGAGTAACGAGGCTATATACAGGGGGTACCGGTGAGTAACGAGGCTATATACAGGGGGTACCGGTGAGTAACGAGGCTATATACAGGGGGTACCGGTGAGTAACGAGGCTATATACAGGGGGTACCGGTGAGTAACGAGGCTATATACAGGGGGTACCGGTGAGTAACGAGGCTATATACAGGGGGTAGGCTATATACAGGGGGTACCGGTGAGTAACGAGGCTATATACAGGGGGTACCGGTGAGTAACGAGGCTATATACAGGGGGTACCGGTGAGTAACGAGGCTATATACAGGGGGTACCGGTTAGTAACGAGGCTATATACAGGGGGTATATACCGGGTACCGGTGAGTAACGAGGCTATATACAGGGGGTACCGGTTAGTAACGAGGCTATATACAGGGGGTACCGGTTAGTAACGAAGGCTATATACAGGGGGCTATATACCCGGTTAGTAACGAGGCTATATACAGGGGTACCGGTTAGTAACGAGTCAATATATATACAGGGGGTACCGGTTAGTAACGAGGCTATATACAGGGGGTACCGGTTAGGGCTATATATAGTAACAGGCTATATACAGGGGGTACCGGTTAGTAACAAGGCTATATACAGGGGGTACCAGTTAGTAACGAGACTATATACAGGGGTACCGGTTAGTAACGACAGGGGGTACCGGTTAGTAATGGGGGGTACCGGTAACGAGGCTATATACAGGGGGTACCGGTAGGAGTATATACAGGGGAACCGGTTAGTAATGAGTCTATATACAGGGGGTACCGGTTAGTAACGAGGCTATATACAGGGGGTACCGGTTAGTAACGAGACTATATACAGGGGGTACCGGTTAGTAACGAGGCTATATACAGGGGGTACCGGTTAGTAACAAGGCTATATACAGGGGGTACCAGTTAGTAACGAGACTATATACAGGGGGTACCGGTTAGTAACTATATACAGGGGGTACCGGTTAGTAACGAGGCTATATACAGGGGGTACCGGTTAGTAATGAGTCTATATACAGGGGGTACCGGTTAGTAACGAGGCTATATACAGGGGGTACCGGTACAGAGTTAGTAACCGGTTAGTAATGAGTCTATATACAGGGGGTACCGGTTAGTAACGAGACTATATACAGGGGGTACCGGTTAGTAACGAGACTATATACAGGGGGTACCGGTTAGTAAGGCTATATACAGGGGGAGGCTATATACAGGGGGTACCAGTTAGTAACGAGGCTATATACAGGGGGTACCAGTTAGTAACGAGACTATATACAGGGGGTACCGGTTAGTAACGAGTCTATATACAGGGGGTACCGGTTAGTAACGAGGCTATATACAGGGGGTATCGGTTAGTCGAGGTAGTTTGTACATGTAGGTAAGGGTAAAGTGACTATGCATAGGTAATAAACAGCGAGTAGCAGCAGTGTATTAAACAATGTGGTTGGTGTCACTGTAAATAGTCCGGGTGGCCTTTTGATTAATTGTTCAGGAGTCTTATGGCTTGGGGATAGAAGCTGTTAGGGAGCCTTTTGGACCGAGACTTGGCGCTCCGGTACCGCTTGCCGTGCGGTAGCAGAGAGAACAGTCTGACTTGGGTGATCAGGCCTACCACCGCTGGGTCGTCAGCAAACTTGGTGTTGGAGTTGTGCTGGCCACGCAGTCGTAGGTGAACAGGGAGTACAGGAGGGGACTGAGCACGCTCCTCTGAGGGGCCCCGTGTTGAGGATCAGCGTAGGCAGATGTGTTTTTACCTAGCCTTATCACCTGGGGGCGGCCCGTCAGGAAGTCCAGGATCCCGTTGCAGAGGGAGGTGTTTAGTCCCAGGGTCCTTAGCGTAGTGATGAGCTGTGAGGGCACTATGGTGTTGAACGCTGAGCTGTAGTCAATGAACAACATTCTCACATAGGGGTTCCTTTTGTCCAGGTGGGAAAGGGCACTGTGGAGTGGGTCTAGGGTTTCTGGGATGATGGTGTTGATGTGAGCCTTTCAAAGCATTTCTCGGCTACAGGGCGGTAATCATTTAGGCAGGTTACCTTCGCTTCCTAGGGCACAGGGACGATGGTAGTGTGCTTGAAACATGTTGGTATTACAGACTCAGTCAGGGAAAAGTTGAAAATGTCAGTGAAGACACTTGCCAGTTGCTGTGGCTAACCTAGTGATAATGTTTGTCTTTATTCCATGGAAGCAAAACGTTTGACTGGCTTCTATTCCATGGTTTTATACTGTAGTAGGGAGGTAAAAGGTTTGACTGGCTCCTATTCCATGGTTTTATACTGTAGTAGGGAGGTAAAAGGTTTGACAGGCTCCTATTCCATGGTTTTAGACTGTAGTAGGGAGGTAAAAGGTTTGACTGGCTCCTATTCCATGGTTTTATACTGTAGCAGGGAGGTAAAAGGTTTGACTGGCTCCTTACTGACTGCAGGGAGGTAAAACGGACTGGCTTCTATTCCATGGTTTTATACTGTAGTAGGGAGGTAAAACGTTTGACTGGCTTCTATTCCATGGTTTTATACTGTAGCAGGGAGGTAAAACGTTTGACTGGCTTCTATTCCATGGTTTTATACTGTAGTAGGGAGGTAAAAGGTTTGACTGGCTCCTATTCCATGGTTTTATACTGTAGCAGGGAGGTAAAATGTTTGACTGGCTCCTATTCCATGGTTTTATACTGTAGTAGGGAGGTAAAATGTTTGACTGGCTCCTATTCCATGGTTTTATACTGTAGTAGGGAGGTAAAAGGTTTGACTGGCTCCTATTCCATGGTTTTATACTGTAGTAGGGAGGTAAAAGGTTTGACTGGCTCCTATTCCATGGTTTTATACTGTAGTAGGGAGGTAAAAGGTTTGACTGGCTCCTATTCCATGGTTTTATACTGTAGTAGGGAGGTAAAATGTTTGACTGGCTCCTATTCCATGGTTTTATACTGTAGTAGGGAGGTAAAAGGTTTGACTGGCTCCTATTCCATGGTTTTATACTGTAGTAGGGAGGTAAAAGGTTTGACTGGCTCCTATTCCATGGTTTTATACTGTAGTAGGGAGGTAAAACGTTTGACTGGCTCCTATTCCATGGTTTTATACTGTAGTAGGGAGGTAAAAGGTTTGACTGGCTTCTATTCCATGGTTTTATACTGTAGTAGGGAGGTAAAAGGTTTGACTGGCTCCTATTCCATGGTTTTATACTGTAGTAGGGAGGTAAAAGGTTTGACTGGCTTCTATTCCATGGTTTTATACTGTAGTAGGGAGGTAAAAGGTTTGACTGGCTCCTATTCCATGGTTTTATACTGTAGTAGGGAGGTAAAATGTTTGACAGGCTCCTATTCCATGGTTTTTTACTGTAGTAGGGAGGTAAAAGGTTTGACTGGCTCCTATTCCATGGTTTTATACTGTAGTAGGGAGGTAAAAGGTTTGACTGGCTCCTATTCCATGGTTTTATACTGTTAATAGTCTCACCGTTTCAAAGTCTGTCTTTATTATGTGTGACCAACAGGTCTCCATGGTTTCTATGTCCTGTCTTCACAATGTTCAATTCATCTAACCAACAGGTCTCCATGGTTTCTATGTCCTGTCTTCACAATGTTCAATTCATCTAACCAACAGGTCTCCATGGTTTCTATGTCCTGTCTTCACAATGTTCAATTCATCTAACCAACAGGTCTCCATGGTTTCTATGTCCTGTCTTCACAATGTTCAATTCATCTAACCAACAGGTCTCCATGGTTTCTATGTCCTGTCTTCACAATGTTCAATTCATCACCCATTGATACGGTCTGGCTTCATTCTAGTGTTACCTGTTGATGGTGAAAGGTTGCCGTGACTGCTGTTGCTTGGGCATGCAGATGATGCTGGGAGAGGCACGGTTGGGGCTGCCCAGGCCCGAGCTGCCCAGGCTGTTGGTCCTGCCCCCACTAGGCATGCCCCCCACCATGACCTCCTGGCGCCCCACCTGCTGAGGGGTGTTCATCATGTTCCGCGTGTTCATAGGCAGGATGCCCCTACAGTGGAGGAGACACAGAGAGCGAGAGAGAGCGAGAGAGACACAGAGAGAGAGACACACACACAGAGAGAGAGAGACACAGAGAGACACAGAGACACACAGAGAGACACAGAGACACACAGAGAGACACAGAGACACACAGAGAGAGAGACACAGAGACACACAGAGAGAGAGACACAGAGACACACAGAGAGAGACACAGAGAGAGACACAGAGACACACAGAGAGAGACACAGAGACACACAGAGAGAGACACAGAGACACACAGAGAGAGACACAGAGACACACAGAGAGAGACACAGACACACAGAGAGAGAGAGAGAGAGCGAGAGCGACACAGAGAGAGAGAGCGAGAGCGACAGAGAGAGAGAGAGACACAGAGAGAGAGAGAGACACAGAGAGAGAGAGAGACAGAGAGAGAGAGACAGAGAGAGAGAGAGAGACAGAGAGAGAGAGAGAGACAGACACACACAGAGAGAGAGACACAGAGAGAGACACATATGATCAGGGTGGCGTGATCAGGACAACATGAAAAGCACCTCGTATAAAAAGAGAACCGCATAAGAATGGCTGATTCATCAAAACCTTGTTTTTATTAGACACGATGAGTGATATTGACCTACTAAAAACAACAGTCCTAACCCCATAGGGAGGAGCTCACCGGGCTTGCTGACAGCTGCTCTGTCACGAACAACATGCTCCTTTTACCAAGCAACTAATGCATCAGTCGGCTGAATCAGGTTGGTAGAACCAGACATGCTGAGATGAATCCCAGAGCCATCTAGGTGACTGTCAATGGAAATGGTCAGTGGAGGGGTGTACCTGCTTGGCGAGGGAGGAGTATGGAGGGACATTGTGGGGGCGACTCCAGAGACAGGGGTAACGTGGCTCGGTAGCTGGTTGCCCTGTGGTAAGCTACGATTCAACTGAGCCGTGTTGCTCATGCCCCTCATAGGGAACCCTAGGGCACCTGGACGTCACAGACAACACAGACACACAGGGGAGAAAGATGGTTATAGTTGGGAGATAAACAGGCTTTAAAACGGTCAGCTATATTCCTTTATTCAGTAGACATACACAGAGACGGGGGAGAAAGGCAGTGGGTTAGAGTCGGGAGATAAACAGGCTTTGGACTGGTCAGCTATATTCCTTTATTCAGTAGACATACACAGAGACGGGGGAGAAAGGCAGTGGGTTAGAGTCGGGAGATAAACAGGCTTTGGACTGGTCAGCTATATTCCTTTATTCAGTAGACATACACAGAGACGGGGGAGAAAGGCAGTGGGTTAGAGTCGGGAGATAAACAGGCTTTGGACTGGTAAGCTCTGAAGACGCTAGGCTATTTTCCTGTAAAATACTTGGGAGAAACAGAGATTGAGTATTTCAAGACAACAGCTGACAGGAGAAGCCCGATAGTGACAACATGGAACGGGGCCTAAAACCCAGAGGACTACTGTATTTATATTGATCTGTGTACCAAGGTCGGCCTCAATTACACTTTCAACTCAGCCAATTCAATCCACTTCCTGCACTGAACAGGATATGGAGTGACCAGAACTCTAAATGCAGGCTAGGCAGTGACAGCATGCGGGCTAGGCAGTGACAGCATGCGGGCTAAGCAGCGACAGCATGCGGGCTAGGCAGCGACAGAATGCGGGCTAAGCAGCGACAGAATGCGGGCTAAGCAGCGACAGAATGCGGGCTAAGCAGCGACAGAATGCGGGCTAAGCAGCGACAGCATGCAGGCTAAGCAGCGACAGCATGCAGGCTAAGCAGCGACAGCATGCAGGCTAAGCAGCGACAGAATGCAGGCTAAGCAGCGACAGCATGCAGGCTAAGCAGCGACAGAATGCAGGCTAAGCAGCGACAGAATGCAGCAGCGACAGAATGCGGGCTAAGCAGCGACAGAATGCGGGCTAAGCAGCGACAGAATGCGGGCTAAGCAGCGGGCAGCATGCGACAGAATGCGGGCTAAGCAGCGACAGAATGCGGGCTAAGCAGCGACAGAATGCGGGCTAAGCAGCGACAGAATGCGGGCTAAGCAGCGACAGAATGCGGGCTAAGCAGCGACAGAATGCAGGCTAAGCAGCGACAGAATGCAGGCTAAGCAGCGACAGAATGCGGGCTAAGCAGCGACAGCATGCGGGCTAAGCAGCGACAGCATGCGGGCTAAGCAGCGACAGAATGCAGGCTAAGGGACAGAATGCAGGCTAAGCAGCGACAGAAGAATGCGGGCTAAGCAGTGACAGAATGCTAAGCAGTGACAGAATGCGGGCTAAGCAGTGACAGAATGCGGGCTAAGCAGTGACAGAATGCGGGCTAAGCAGTGACAGAATGCGGGCTAAGCAGTGACAGAATGCGGGCTAAGCAGTGACAGAATGCGGGCTAAGCAGTGACAGAATGCAGGCTAAGCAGTGACAGAATGCAGGCTAAGCAGTGACAGAATGCAGGCTAAGCAGTGACAGAATGCAGGCTAAGCAGTGACAGAATGCAGGCTAAGCAGTGACAGAATGCAGGCTAAGCAGCGGTGAGGTGTTCAAAGCCATGCATGGATGGTGTAGGGACAAGCAGTGCTTACTTTGTGGCCCGTATAAACTGGCACCAAGCTGCGACAATTGACCTGACGACGATGGGGATGGAGATGCCAGCATCTGGAAGACAGGAAGCAGGAAATGCATGTTAGTGGAGATTCATTCACTTCTCTTCCAGGTCACTTACAAGAGAAGGAAACTGGTAGGGGGGGGGGGGTTTAAGTCAAAAGATCTTTTCCATTCACTTTACAAAGAAAGTCATCTGTTTTGTGGGATAAAATGGTATCTAATGTTAAACAAGCAGGGCTCCTTATACTGCTCTTGTACAGGCTACGTCACCTACACTCGGTCAGACCAGGCCAATGGGCTCTACTAGATGGAAGACAGCGTGTGTGGCGTCATGTGGGCGAGCGATTTGCTGATGTCAACGTTGTGAACAGAGTGCCCTATGGTGGCGGTGGGGTTAAGGTATGAGCAGGCATAAGGTAAGGACAACGACCACAATAGCATTTTATTGATGGCAATTTGAATGCACAGAGATACCGTGACGAGATCCTGAGGCCCATTGTCGTGCCATTCATCCGCCGCCATCACCTCATGTTTCAGCATGATAACGCACGACCCCATGTCCCAAGGATTTGTACACAATTCCTGGAAGCTGAAAACGGCCTGCATACTCAAGGCATGTGACCCCATTGAGCATGTTTGGGATGCTCTGGATCAACATGTACGACAGTGTGTTCCAGTTCCCGCCGATATCCAGCGACTTTACCCAGCCATTGAAGAGAAGTGGGACAACATTCTACAGGCCACTATCAACAGCCTGACGTGTTGCGCTGCATGGAGAAAGCGCTGGTCACACCAGATATACTGCCTGCTTCTCTGATCCAGGCCCCTAACTATTATTTACGGTATTTATGACCAGATGAATATCTGTATTCTCCGTCATGTGAAACCCATAGATTAGGACCTGATTAACTTATTTTCAATTGACTGGTTTCCTTATTATGAATTGTAACGTCAGAAATATTTTGGAAATAGTTTCATGTTGAATTTATTTTTGTTCAGTGTATACGGCATGGTTAGCTGTCATCAGTCATCAGGTAAAGGTGTATATGGTTGGCTGTCATCAGGTAAAGCTGTATATGGTTGGCTGTCATCAGTCATCAGGTAAAGCTGTATATGGTTGGCTGTCATCAGTCATCAGGTAAAGCTGTATATGGTTGGCTGTCATCAGTCATCAGGTAAAGCCATTTATGGTTGGCTGTCATCAGTCATCAGGTACAGCTGTATATGGTTGGCTGTCATCAGTCATCAGGTAAAGCTGTATATGGTTGGCTGTCATCAGTCATCAGGTACAGCTGTATATGGTTGGCTGTCATCAGTCATCAGGAAAAGCTGTATATGGTTGGCTGTCATCAGGTAAAGCTGGTTATGGTTGGCTGTCATCAGGTAAAGCTGGTTATGGTTGGCTGTCATCAGGTAAAGCTGGTTATGGTTGGCTGTCATCAGGTAAAGCTGGTTATGGTTGGCTGTCATCAGGTAAAGCTGGTTATGGTTGGCTGTCATCAGGTAAAGCTGTATATGGTTGGCTGTCATCAGGTAAAGCTGGTTATGGTTGGCTGTCATCAGGTAAAGCTGTATATGGTTGGCTGTCATCAGGTACAGCTGGTTATGGTTAGCTGTCATCAGGTAAAGGTGTATAATGGTTGGCTGTCATCAGTCATCCGGTAAAGGTGTATAATGGTTGGCTGTCATCAGTCATCAGGTAAACCTGTATATGGTTGGCTGTCATCAGTCATCAGGTAAAGGTGTATATGGTTGGCTGTCATCAGGTAAAGCTGTATGTGGTTGGCTGTCATCAGGTACAGCTGTATATGGTTGGCTGTCATCAGTCATCAGGTAAAGCTGTATATGGTTGGCTGTCATCAGTCATCAGGTAAAGGTGTATATGGTTGGCTGTCATCAGTCATCAGGTAAAGGTGTATATGGTTGGCTGTCATCAGTCATCAGGTAAAGCTGTATATGGTTGGCTGTCATCAGTCATCAGGTAAAGGTGTATAATGGTTGGCTGTCATCAGTCATCAGGTACAGCTGTATATGGTTGGCTGTCATCAGGTACAGCTGTATATGGTTGGCTGTCATCAGGTACAGCTGTATATGGTTGGCTGTCATCAGTCATCAGGTAAAGCTGTATATGGTTGGCTGTCATCAGTCATCAGGTAAAGGTGTATAATGGTTGGCTGTCAGTCATCAGGTACAGCTGTATATGGTTGGCTGTCATCAGGTACAGCTGTATATGGTTGGCTGTCATCAGTCATCAGGTAAAGGTGTATAATGGTTGGCTGTCATCAGTCATCAGGTACAGCTGTATATGGTTGGCTGTCATCAGGTACAGCTGTATATGGTTGGCTGTCATCAGGTACAGCTGTATATGGTTGGCTGTCATCAGTCATCAGGTAAAGCTGTATATGGTTGGCTGTCATCAGTCATCAGGTAAAGCTGTATATGGTTGGCTGTCATCAGTCATGGTTGGCTGTCAGGTAAAGCTGTATATGGTTGGCTGTCATCAGGTACAGCTGTATATGGTTGGCTGTCATCAGGTACAGCTGTATATGGTTGGCTGTCATCAGGTAAAGCTGGATATGGTTGGCTGTCATCAGGTACAGCTGTATATGGTTGGCTGTCATCAGGTACAGCTGTATATGGTTGGCTGTCATCAGGTAAAGCTGTATATGGTTGGCTGTCATCAGGTAAAGCTGTATATGGTTGGCTGTCATCAGTCATCAGGTAAAGCTGTATATGGTTGGCTGTCATCAGGTAGGTAGCTGTATATGGTTGGCTGTCATCAGGTAAAGCTGTATATGGTTGGCTGTCATCAGGTAAAGCTGTATATGGTTGCTGTCATGTCATCAGGTAAAGCTGTATATGGTTGGCTGTCATCAGGTAAAGGTAAAGTGTATGGTTGGCTGTCATCAGTCATAAAGCTGTATATGGTTGGCTGTCATCAGGTAAAGCTGTATATGGTTGGCTGTCATCAGGTAAAGCTGTATATGGTTGGCTGTCATCAGGTAAAGCTGTCATGGTTGGCTCATCAGGTAAAGCTGTATATGGTTGGCTGTCATCAGTCATCAGGTAAAGCTGTATATGGTTGGCTGTCATCAGTCATCAGGTAAAGCTGTATATGGTTGGCTGTCATCAGTCATCAGGTAAAGGTGTATATGGTTGGCTGTCATCAGGTAAAGCTGGTTGGCTGTTATCTGTCATCAGGTAAAGCTGTATATGGTTGGCTGTCATCAGTCATCAGGTAAAGCTGTATATGGTTGGCTGTCATCAGTAAAGCTGTCTGTCATCAGGTAAAGGTGTATATGGTTGGCTGTCATCAGGTAAAGCTGCTGTCATCAGTCATCAGGTAAAGCTGTATATGGTTGGCTGTCATCAGTCATCAGGTAAAGCTGTATATGGTTGGCTGTCATCAGTCATCAGGTAAAGCTGTGTATGGTTGGCTGTCATCAGGTAAAGCTGTATATGGTTGGCTGTCATCAGGTAAAGCTGTATATGGTTGGCTGTCATCAGGTAAAGCTGTATATGGTTGGCTGTCATCAGTCATCAGGTAAAGCTGTATATGGTTGGCTGTCATCAGTCATCAGGTAAAGCTGTATATGGTTGGCTGTCATCAGTCATCAGGTAAAGCTGTATATGGTTGGCTGTCATCAGGTAAAGCTGTATATGGTTGGCTGTCATCAGGTACAGCTGTATATGGTTGGCTGTCATCAGTCATCAGGTAAAGGTGTATATGGTTGGCTGTCATCAGTCATCAGGTAAAGCTGTATATGGTTGGCTGTCATCAGTCAACAGGTAAAGCTGTATATGGTTGGCTGTCATCAGGTAAAGCTGTATATGGTTGGCTGTCATCAGTCATCAGGTAAAGCTGTATATGGTTGGCTGTCATCAGTCATCAGGTAAAGGTGGTAAAGGTGTATATGGTTGGCTGTCATCAGTCATCAGGTAAAGCTGTATATGGTTGGCTGTCATCAGTCATCAGGTAAAGCTGTATATGGTTGGCTGTCATCAGTCATCAGGTAAAGCTGTATATGGTTGGCTGTCATCAGTCATCAGGTAAAGCTGTATATGGTTGGCTGTCATCAGTCATCAGGTATCAGGTAAAGGTGTATATGGTTGGCTGTCATCAGTCATCAGGTAAAGCTGTATATGGTTGGTCAGGTAAAGCTGTATATGGTTGGCTGTCATCAGGTAAAGCTGTATATGGTTGGCTGTCATCAGGTAAAGCTGTATATGGTTGGCTGTCATCAGGTACAGCTGTATATGGTTGGCTGTCATCAGTCATCAGGTAAAGCTGTATATGGTTGGCTGTCATCAGTCATCAGGTAAGCTGTATATGGTTGGCTGTCATCAGTCAGGTAAAGGTGTATATGGTTGGCTGTCATCAGGTAAAGGTGTATATGGTTGGCTGTCATCAGGTAAAGCTGTATATGGTTGGCTGTCATCAGGTAAAGCTGTATATGGTTGGCTGTCATCAGTCATCAGGTAAAGCTGTTTATGGTTGGCTGTCATCAGTCATCAGGTAAAGCTGTATATGGTTGGCTGTCATCAGGTAAAGCTGGTTATGGTTGGCTGTCATCAGGTAAAGCTGGTTATGGTTGGCTGTCATCAGGTAAAGCTGTATATGGTTGGCTGTCATCAGGTAAAGCTGGTATATGGTTGGCTGTCATCAGGTAAAGCTGTATATGGTTGGCTGTCATCAGGTAAGCTGGTTATATGTTGGCTGTCATCAGGTAAAGCTGTTATGGTTGGCTGTCATCAGTCATCAGGTAAAGCTGTATATGGTTGGCTGTCATCAGGTAAAGCTGTTATGGTTGGCTGTCATCAGGTAAAGGTGTATATAGTTGGCTGTCATCAGGTAAAGCTGTATATGGTTGGCTGTCATCAGGTAAAGCTGTATATGGTTGGCTGTCATCAGGTAAAGCTGTATATGGTTGGCTGTCATCAGTCATCAGGTAAAGCTGTTATGGTTGGCTGTCATCAGGTACAGCTGTATATGGTTGGCTATCATGTATATGGTTGGCTGTCATCAGTCATCAGGTAAAGCTGTATATGGTTGGCTGTCATCAGGTAAAGCTGTATATGGTTGGCTGTCATCAGGTTATGGTTGGCTGTCATCAGTCATCAGGTAAAGCTGTATATGGTTAGCTGTCATCAGTCATCAGGTAAAGGTGTATATGGTTGGCTGTCATGTCAGCTCATCAGGTAAAGCTGTATATGGTTGGCTGTCATCAGTCATCAGGTAAAGCTGTATATGGTTGGCTGTCATCAGGTAAAGCTGTATATGGTTGGCTGTCATCAGTCATCAGGTAAAGCTGGTTATGGTTGGCTGTCATCAGTCATCAGGTACAGCTGGTTATGGTTGGCTGTCATCAGTCATCAGGTACAGCTGTATATGGTTGGCTGTCATCAATCATCAGGTACAGCTGTATATGGTTGGCTGTCATCAGGTAAAGCTGTATATGGTTGGCTGTCATCAGGTAAAGCTGTATATGGTTGGCTGTCATCAGTCATCAGGTAAAGATGTATATGGTTGGCTGTCATCAGGTAAAGCTGTATATGGTTGGCTGTCATCAGTCATCAGGTAAAGCTGTATATGGTTGGCTGTCATCAGGTAAAGCTGTATATGGTTGGCTGTCATCAGTCATCAGGTAAAGCTGTTTATGGTTGGCTGTCATCAGGTAAAGCTGTATATGGTTGGCTGTCATCAGGTAAAGCTGTATATGGTTGGCTGTCATCAGGTAAAGCTGTATATGGTTGGCTGTCATCAGTCATCAGGTAAAGCTGTATATGGTTGGCTGTCATCAGTCATCAGGTAAAGCTGTATATGGTTGGCTGTCATCAGTCATCAGGTAAAGGTGTATATGGTTGGCTGTCATCAGTCATCAGGTACAGCTGTATATGGTTGGCTGTCATCAGGTACAGCTGTATATGGTTGGCTGTCATCAGGTAAAGCTGTATATGGTTGGCTGTCATCAGTCATCAGGTAAAGGTGTATATGGTTGGCTGTCATCAGGTAAAGGTGTATATGGTTGGCTGTCATCAGTCATCAGGTAAAGCTGTATATGGTTGGCTGTCATCAGTCATCAGTAAAGGTGTATATGGTTGGCTGTCATCAGGTAAAGCTGTATATGGTTGGCTGTCATCAGGTAAAGCTGTATATGGTTGGCTGTCATCAGTCATAGCTGTATATGGTTGGCTGTCATCAGGTAAAGCTGTAAATGGTTGGCTGTCATCAGTCATCAGGTAAAGGTGTATAATGGTTGGCTGTCATCAGGTAAAGCTGTATATGGTTGGCTGTCATCAGTCATCAGGTAAACCTGTATATGGTTGGCTGTCATCAGTCATCAGGTAAAGCTGTGTATGGTTGGCTGTCATCAGGTAAAGCTGTATATGGTTGGCTGTCATCATGTAAAGCTGTATATGGTTGGCTGACATCAGTCATCAGGTAAAGCTGTTTATGGTTGGCTGTCATCAGTCATCAGGTAAAGCTGTTATGGTTGGCTGTCATCAGTCATCAGGTAAAGCTGTATATGGTTGGCTGTCATCAGTCATCAGGTAAAGCTGTATATGGTTGGCTGTCATCAGGTAAAGGTTGGCTGTCTGTATATGGTTGGCTGTCATCAGGTAAAGGTGTATATGGTTGGCTGTCATCAGGTAAAGGTGTATATGGTTGGCTGTCAGTCAGGTAAAGCTGTATATGGTTGGCTGTCATCAGTCATCAGGTACAGCTGTATCAGGTACAGCTGTATATGGTTG
>NW_024608257.1:0-50000 GCF_018296145.1 Oncorhynchus tshawytscha | reverse complement strand
GGTTGGTGACTCTCTCTCTCTCTCTCTCTCTCTCTCTCTCTCTCTCTCTCTCTCTCTCTCTCTCTCTCCTTGCTGATCCCAGCTGTCTGAATCTACCTCTCCATAGACTCAGGGTCCTCCGTTCTCAGCTGCCTCCTGTCCACACAGTCCCCGTCGGTCTGCTGTGTAAAACCCAGGGACTCTGTGTCTGCAGCTCTCTGGCCACATGGCGTCTGTGGGATTGTGGATTGCCCAGTTGGGTGTGTGTGTGTCTCCATAGGGCCATCTAGGGTGTCACGACGGCCAGGTGCTGCTCTCTGCTCCGCTGCCTCAACCTCACTGCACAATTAATCCTACTGGGGGAGGGGCTCACAGGAGAGACTCCTGGTCACACAGCAGAACACATGGCGCTCTAGATGTTAGGTTCACACCCTCGGTGTGTGTGTAGGTGGGTTAGGGTGGGGGTCGTCGGTGAGAAGTGTGTGTGTGTGTGTGTCTGTGTGTGTGTATGTTTGTTTGTGTGTGTGTGTGTGTGTGTGTGTGTGTGTGTGTGTGTGTCTGTGTGTGTGTATGTTTGTGTGTGTGTGTGTGTGTGTGTCTGTGTGTGTGTGTGTGTGTGTGTGTGTGTGTGTGTGTGTGTGTGTGTGTGTGTGTGTGTGTGTGTGTGTGTGTGTGTGTGAAGGCATGCTTCGAGGCAAGGAAAACATGTATTTTTCTGATAACATCTCTTGCAACAGTTTTGTGTTTCTATCACGTCAAAAATAACATAACATTCGGCAAATCTGTCAGAATATCGACTACCTGTGGACGAATCCCCTTGATCAAAATGTCTCACCGTCTGGAGACAAGAAACACACTGGGAAGGGGGTCATGAGCTCATAATATAGTCTTTAATATGTGGACAGACAAACAGAAGACAGTGAATAAAAGCTTTCCATATAAAGAGGAGAATTAGCCACCCATGAGGTGATCCAAATTGAGTTTCTCTCTCGTATTTACTCAGGGTGAAGCTTTGCTCTTTTCTGAAAAATATCTGAAAAAAGAAGGGGAAAAAAACATCTCCCGCAAAGACATATGAAAAAGTTTAACATTGACACGGTCTCTCGAAGGATCTTCCTTCCTTGTTGTTATTGTCATGCCAAAGACAAGTTCTCCCCAACACTCCTTCATCTGCCTCTGTACCTGACAAAGACACTTGTTAGAATGTTTGGGGGTTCTAGAAGAAGAGACTTAATAGAATGTTCTGGGGTTCTAGCAGAAGAGATTTGATAGAATGTTATGTGGTTCTAGAAGAAGAGACTTGATAGAATGTTCTGGGGTTCTAGCAGAAGAGACTTGATAGAATGTTATGTGGTTCTAGAAGAAGAGACTTGATAGAATGTTCTGGGGTCCTAGCAGAAGAGACTTGATAGAATGTTCTGGGGTTCTAGCAGAAGAGACTTGATAGAACGTTCTGGGGTTCTAGCAGAAGAGACTTGATAGAATGTTATGTGGTTCTAGCAGAAGAGACTTGATAGAATGTTATGTGGTTCTTAAAGAAGAGACTTGATAGAATGTTCTGGGGTTCTTAAAGAAGAGACTTGATAGAATGTTATGGGGTTCTTAAAGAAGAGACTTGATAGAATGTTCCGGGGTCATAGCAGAAGAGACTTGATAGAATGTTCTGGGGTTCTAGAAGAAGAGACTTGATAGAATGTTATGGGGTTCTAGCAGAAGAGACTTGATAGAATGTTATGTGGTTCTAGAAGAAGAGACTTGATAGAATGTTATGTGGTTCTAGAAGAAGAGACTTGATAGAATGTTCTGGGGTTCTAGCAGAAGAGACATGATAGAATGTTCTGGGGTTCTAGCAGAAGAGACATGATAGAATGTTCTGGGGTTCTAGCAGAAGAGACTTGATAGAATGTTCTGGGGTTCTAGCAACAGAGACTTGATAGAATGTTATGGGGTCCTAGCAGAAGAGACTTGATAGAATGTTCTGGGGTTCTAGCAGAAGAGACTTGATAGAATGTTCTGGGGTTCTAGAAGAAGAGACTTGATAGAATGTTATGTGGTTCTTGAAGAAGAGACTTGATAGAATGTTATGTGGTTCTAGCAGAAGAGACTTGATAGAATGTTCTGGGGTTCTAGCAGAAGAGACTTGATAGAATGTTATGTGGTTCTAGCAGAAGAGACTTGATAGAATGTTCCGGGGTTCTAGCAGAAGAGACTTGATAGAATGTTATGTGGTTCTTAAAGAAGAGACTTGATAGAATGTTCTGGGGTCATAGCAGAAGAGACTTGATAGAATGTTCTGGGGTTCTAGCAGAAGAGACTTGATAGAATGTTATGTGGTTCTTAAAGAAGAGACTTGATAGAATGTTCTGGGGTCCTAGCAGAAGAGACTTGATAGAATGTTCTGGGGTTCTAGAAGAAGAGACTTGATAGAATGTTCTGGGGTTCTAGCAGAAGAGACTTGATAGAATGTTATGTGGTTCTTAAAGAAGAGACTTGATAGAATGTTATGTGGTTCTTAAAGAAGAGACTTGATAGAATGTTATGGGGTTCTAGCAGAAGAGACTTGATAGAATGTTCTGGGGTTCTAGAAGAAGAGACTTGATAGAATGTTCTGGGGTTCTAGCAGAAGAGACTTGATAGAATGTTCTGGGGTTCTAGCAGAAGAGACTTGATAGAATGTTATGGGGTTCTAGCAGAAGAGACTTGATAGAATGTTATGTGGTTCTTAAAGAAGAGACTTGATAGAATGTTCTGGGGTCATAGCAGAAGAGACTTGATAGAATGTTATGGGGTTCTAGCAGAAGAGACTTGATAGAATGTTCTGGGGTTCTAGAAGAAGAGACTTGATAGAATGTTCTGGGGTTCTAGAAGAAGAGACTTGATAGAATGTTATGTGGTTCTTAAAGAAGAGACTTGATAGAATGTTCTGGGGTCATAGCAGAAGAGACTTGATAGAATGTTATGGGGTTCTAGCAGAAGAGACTTGATAGAATGTTATGGGGTTCTAGCAGAAGAGACTTGATAGAATGTTCTGGGGTTCTAGAAGAAGAGACTTGATAGAATGTTCTGGGGTTCTAGCAGAAGAGACTTGATAGAATGTTATGTGGTTCTAGAAGAAGAGACTTGATAGAATGTTATGGGGTTCTAGAAGAAGAGACTTGATAGAATGTTATGGGGTTCTAGCAGAAGAGACTTGATAGAATGTTATGGGGTTCTAGAAGAAGAGACTTGATAGAATGTTCTGGGGTTCTAGAAGAAGAGACTTGATAGAATGTTATGGGGTCATAGCAGAAGAGACTTGATAGAATGTTCTGGGGTTCTAGAAGAAGAGACTTGATAGAATGTTCTGGGGTTCTAGAAGAAGAGACTTGATAGAATGTTATGGGGTCATAGCAGAAGAGACTTGATAGAATGTTCTGGGGTTCTGAAAGAAGAGACTTGATAGAATGTTCTGGGGTTCTAGAAGAAGAGACTTGATAGAATGTTCTGGGGTTCTAGAAGAAGAGACTTGATAGAATGTTCTGGGGTCATAGCAGAAGAGACTTGATAGAATGTTCTGGGGTTCTAGCAGCAAGTCGGTGCGTACCATAGCTCCACACACACACACACACACACACACACACACACACACACACAAACACACAACGTTGCAACATGATCTCATAGTTTCCTTTAGAAATTCGACCTATTATGGGTGAACATATATTTTTCACTCATTCATTACGCATGGTTACAGGGTTAATTCTGTGTGGTAGGAAATGTACTACTATTACAGTATCTACAATATCTACTGCAGTATATTCTTAAGAAATCTACTAACATATCTATTACAGTATCTACAATATCAACTGCAGTATATTCTTAAGAAATCTACTAACATATCTATTACAGTATCTACAATATCAACTGCAGTATATTCTTAAGAAATCTACTAACATATCTATTACAGTGTCTAAAACATCTACTGCAGTATATTCTAAGGAAATCTACTAACATATCTATTACAGTATATTGTATGCATGGACAATTTCACTCTCAAATCATTGCCAAAGATATTCCTTAAACAATATTTATTAATCCGTTCATTAAGCCAACCTCCATCATCACCATACGCTACGTTTTCTTTAACAGTATGTACAGTCTCTACTACAGTATCTACTACAGTATCTACTACAGTATATACTACAGTATCTACTACAGCATGTACAGTATATACTACAGTATGTACAGTATCTACTACAGTATATATTACAGTATGTACAGAATCTATTACAGTATCTACTACAGTATCTACTACAGTATGTTCAGTATCTACTACAGTATGTTCAGTATCTACTACAGTATGTTCAGTATCTATTACAGTATGTACAGTATCTACTACAGTATGTACAGTATCTACTACAGTATGTACTACAGTATGTACAGTATCTACTACAGTATGTACTACAGTATGTACAGTATGTACTACAGTATGTACAGTATCTACTACAGTATGTTCAGTATCTACTACAGTATGTTCAGTATCTACTACAGTATGTACAGTATCTACTACAGTATGTACAGTATCTACTACAGTATGTACTACAGTATGTACAGTATCTACTACAGTATGTACTACAGTATGTACAGTATCTACTACAGTATGTACAGTATCTACTACAGTATGTATAGTATCTACTACAGTATGTACTACAGTATGTACAGTATCTACTACAGCATGTACAGTATCTACTACAGCATGTACAGTATCTACTACAGTATGTATAGTATCTACTACAGTATGTACAGTATCTACTACAGTATGTACAGTATCTACTACAGTATCTACTACAGTATGTACCGTATCTACAGTATCTACTACAGTATGTACAGTATCTACTACAGTATGTACAGTATCTACAGTATCTACTACAGCATGTACAGCATCTACTACATTATGCACAGTATCTACTACAGTATATACTACAGTATCTACAACAGTATGTACAGTATATACTACAGTATGTACAGTATCTATTACAGTATCTACTACAGTATGTACAGTATCTACAGTATGTACTACAGTATGTACAGTATCTACTACAGTATCTACTACATTATGTACAGTATCTACTACAGTATTTGAAGTATCTACTACAGTATGTATAGTATCTACTACAGTATCTACTACAGTATGAACAGTATCTACTACATTATCTACTACAGTATGTACAGTATCTACAGTATCTACTACAGTATGTACAGTATCTACTACAGTATGTACAGTATCTACTGCAGTATGTACACTATCTACAGTATCTACTACAGTATGTACAGTATCTACAGTATATACTATAGTATGTATAGTATTTACTACAGTATGTATAGTATCTACTACAGTATCAACTACAGTATGTATAGTATCTACTACAGTATCAACTACAGTATGTATAGTATCTACTACAGAATCTACTATAGTATGTACACTATCTACTACAGTATGTATAGTATCTACTACAGTATCAACTACAGTATGTATAGTATCTACTACAGTATCAACTACAGTATGTATAGTATCTACTACAGAATCTACTACAGTATGTATAGTATCTACTACAGTATCTACTACAGTATGTACAGTATCTACTACAGTATGTATAGTATCTACTACAGTATCTACTACAGTATGTATAGTATCTACTACAGTATCTACTACAGTATGTATAGTATCTACTACAGTATCTACTACAGTATGTATAGTATCTACTACAGTATGTACTACAGTATGTATAGTATCTACTACAGTATCTACTACAGTATGTATAGTATCTACTACAGTATGTACAGTATCTACAGTATCTACTACAGTATGTATATCTAATACAGTATATACTACAGTATGTATAGTATCTACAGTGTGTACAGTATGTATAGTATCTACTACAGTATCTACTACAGTATGTACAGTATCTACTACACTATGTATAGTATTTACTACAGTATGTACAGTACAGTATCTACTACAGTATATAAAGTATGTACAGTATCTACTATAGTATGTACAGTATCTACTACAGTATCTACTACAGCATGTACAGTATCTACTACATTATGCAAAGTATCTACTACAGTATGTACAGTATCTACTACAGTATCTACTACAGTATGTACAGTATCTACAGTATGTACTACAGTATGTACAGTATCTACTACAGTATGTACAGTATCTATTACAGTATGTACAGTATCTACTACAGTATGTACAGTATCTACTACAGTATCTAGTACAGTATGTACAGTATCTACTACAGTTTCAGTTACAGTATGTACAGTATCTACTACAGTTTCAGTTACAGTATGTACAGTATCTACTACAGTTTCAGTTACAGTATGTACAGTATCTACTACAGTTTCTCCACGCATCGCGCCGACAGAAACAAACATCTTTCTGGTAAGAAGACGGGCGGGGGCGTATGTCTTATGGCCAACGTGACATGGTGTGATGAAAGAAACATACAGGAACTCAAATCCTTCTGTTCACCTGATTTAGAATTCCTCACAATCAAATGTAGACCGCATTATCTACCAAGAGAATTCTCTTCGATTATAATCACAGCCGTATATATCCCCCCCAAGCAGACACATCGATGGCTCTGAACGAACTTTATTTAACTCTCTGCAAACTGGAAACGATTTATCCGGAGGCTGCATTCATTGTAGCTGGGGATTTTAACAAGGCTAATCTGAAAACAAGACTCCCTAAATTTTATCAGCATATCGATTGCGCAACCAGGGGTGGAAAGACCCTGGATCATTGTTACTCTAACTTCCGCGACGCATATAAGGCCCTGCCCCGCCCCCCTTTCGGAAAAGCTGACCACGACTCCATTTTGTTGATCCCTGCCTACAGACAGAAACTAAAACAAGAAGCTCCCACGCTGAGGTCTGTCCAACGCTGGTCCGACCAAGCTGACTCCACACTCCAAGACTGCTTCCATCACGTGGACTGGGAGATGTTTCACAACATTGACGAATACGCTGATACGGTGTGCGAGTTCATTAGAACGTGCGTTGAAGATGTCGTTCCCATAGCAACGATTAAAACATTCCCTAACCAGAAACCGTGGATTGATGGCAGCATTCGTGTGAAACTAAAGGCACGAACCACTGCTTTTAATCAGGGCAAGGTGTCTGGTAACATGACTGAATACAAACAGTGCAGCTATTCCCTCCGCAAGGCTATCAAACAAGCTAAGCGCCAGTACAGAGACAAAGTAGAATCTCAATTCAACGGCTCAGACACAAGAGGTATGTGGCAGGGTCTACAGTCAATCACGGACTACAGGAAGAAACCCAGCCCAGTCACGGACCAGGATGTCTTGCTCCCAGGCAGACTAAATAACTTTTTGCCCGCTTTGAGGACAATACAGTGCCACTGACACGGCCTGCAACGGAAACATGCGGTCTCTCCTTCACTGCAGCCGAAGTGAGTAAGACATTTAAACGTGTTAACCCTCGCAAGGCTGCAGGCCCAGACGGCATCCCCAGCCGCGCCTCAGAGCATGCGCAGACCAGCTGGCCGGTGTGTTTACGGACATATTCAATCAATCCCTATACCAGTCTGCTGTTCCCACATGCTTCAAGAGGGCCACCATTGTTCCTGTTCCCAAGAAAGCTAAGGTAACTGAGCTAAACGACTACCGCCCCGTAGCACTCACATCCGTCATCATGAAGTGCTTTGAGAGACTAGTCAAGGACCATATCACCTCCACCCTACCTGTCACCCTTGACCCACTCCAATTTGCTTACCGCCCAAATAGGTCCACAGACGATGCAATCTCAACCACACTGCACACTGCCCTAACCCATCTGGACAAGAGGAATACCTATGTGAGAATGCTGTTCATCGACTACAGCTCGGCATTCAACACCATAGTACCCTCCAAGCTCGTCATCAAGCTCGAGACCCTGGGTCTCGACCCCGCCCTGTGCAACTGGGTACTGGACTTCCTGACGGGCCGCCCCCAGGTGGTGAGGGTAGGCAACAACATCTCCTCCCCGCTGATCCTCAACACTGGGGCCCCACAAGGGTGCGTTCTGAGCCCTCTCCTGTACTCCCTGTTCACCCACGACTGCGTGGCCATGCACGCCTCCAACTCAATCATCAAGTTTGCGGACGACACAACAGTGGTAGGCTTGATTACCAACAACGACGAGACGGCCTACAGGGAGGAGGTGAGGGCCCTCGGAGTGTGGTGTCAGGAAAATAACCTCACACTCAACGTCAACAAAACTAAGGAGATGATTGTGGACTTCAGGAAACAGCAGAGGGAACACCCCCCATCCACATCGATGGAACAGTAGTGGAGAGGGTAGCAAGTTTTAAGTTCCTCGGCATACACATCACAGACAAACTGAATTGGTCCACTCACACAGACAGCATCGTGAGGAAGGCGCAGCAGCGCCTCTTCAACCTCAGGAGGCTGAAGAAATTCGGCTTGTCACCAAAAGCACTCACAAACTTCTACAGATGCACAATCGAGAGCATCCTGGCGGGCTGTATCACCGCCTGGTATGGCAACTGCACCGCCCTCAACCGTAAGGCTCTCCAGAGGGTAGTGAGGTCTGCACAACGCATCACCGGGGGCAAACTACCTGCCCTCCAGGACACCTACACCACCCGATGCTACAGGAAGGCCATAAAGATCATCAAGGACATCAACCACCCGAGCCACTGCCTGTTCACCCCGCTGTCATCCAGAAGGCGAGGTCAGTACAGGTGCATCAAAGCTGGGACGAGAGACTGAAAAACAGCTTCTATCTCAAGGCCATCAGACTGTTAAACAGCCACCACTAACATTGAGTGGCTACTGCCAACACACTGTCAATGACACTGACTCTACTCCAGCCACTTTAATAATGGGAATTGATGGGAAATGATGTAAATATATCACTAGCCACTTTAAACAATGCTACCTTATATAATGTTACTTACCCTACATTATTCATCTCATATGCATACGTACATACTGTACTCTATATCATCGACTGCATCCTTATGTAATACATGTATCACTAGCCACTTTAACTATGCCACTTGGTTTACATACTCATCTCATATGTATATACTGTACTCGATATCATCTACTGTATCTTGCCTATGCTGCTCTGTACCATCACTCATTCATATATCCTTATGTACATATTCTTTATCCCCTTACACTGTGTATGACAGTAGTTTTTTTTGGAATTGTCAGTTAGATTACTTGCTCGTTATTACTGCATTGTCGGAACTAGAAGCACAAGCATTTCGCTACACTCGCATTAACATCTGCTAACCATGTGTATGTGACAAATAAGATTTGATTTGATTTGATTTGATTTCTACTACAGTATGTACAGTATCTACAGTATCGACTACAGTATGTATAGTATTAACTACAGTATCTAGTACAGTATCTAATACTGTATGTATAGTATCTATTACAGTATCTACCACAGTATCTACTACAGTATGTACAGTATCTACTACAGTATGTATAGTATCTGCTACAGTATCAACTACAGTATGTATAGTATCTACTACAGTATCTACTACAGTATGTACACTATCTACTACAGTATCTATAGTATCTACTACAGTATCTACTACAGTATCTACAGTATCTACTACAGTATGTATAGTATCTACTACAGTATCTACTACAGTATGTACAGTATTTACTACAGTCTCCACTACAGTATGTACAGTATATACTACAATATGTACAGTATCTACAGTATGTACTACAGTATGTACAGTATCTACTACAGTATGTACTACAATATGTACAGTATCTACTACAATATGTACAGTATCTACAGTATGTACTACAGTATGTACAGTATCTACTACAGTATGTATAGTATCTACTACAGTATCTACTACAGTATGTATAGTATCTTCTACAGTATGTACAGTATCTACTACAGTATCTACTACATTATGTATAGTATATACTACAGTATGTACTACAGTATGTATAGTATCTACTACAGTATGTACTACAGTATGTATAGTATCTACTACAGTATGTATAGTATCTACTACAGTATCTACTACAGTATGTACAGTATCTACTACAGTATCTACTACAGTATGTACAGTATCTACTACAGTATGTACAGTATCTACTACAGTATGTACAGTATGTACTACAGTATGTATAGTATCTACTACAGTATGTATAGTATCTACTACAGTATCTACTACAGTATGTACAGTATCTACTACAGTATCTACTACAGTATGTACAGTATCTACTACAGTATGTACAGTATCTACTACAGTATGTACAGTATCTACTACATTATGCAAAGTATCTACTACAGTATGTACAGTATCTACTACAGTATCTACTACAGTATCTACTACAGTATTTGAAGTATCTACTACAGTATGTATAGTATCTACTGCAGTATCTACTACAGTATCTACTACAGTATCTACTATAGTATCTACTACAGTATCTACTACAGTATGTATAGTATCTACTACAGTATCTACTACAGTATGTATAGTATCTACTACAGTATGTATAGTATCTACTACAGTATGTACTACAGTATGTATAGTATCTACTACAGTATGTATAGTATCTACTACAGTATCTACTACAGTATGTATAATATCTACTACAGTATCTACTACAGTATGTATAGTATCTACTACAGTATCTACTACAGTATCTACTACAGTATCTATTACAGTATGTACAGTATCTACAGTATCTACTACAGTATCTAATACAGTATGTACAGTATCTACAGTATCTACTACAGTATCTAATACAGTATGTACAGTATCTACAGTATCTACTACAGTATCTAATACAGTATGTACAGTATCTACAGTATCTACTACAGTATCTAATACAGTATGTATCAACAATAAATACACATTTAATGCTGTATTATCTTCCAGAAGTTGCTTGGCTTTATTCTAAGTTATTTTTGGTCAATAACAATCGTATATTATTTAGTATTTAATAGTGAGAGAGAAAGAGAGAGAGAGAGAGAGAGAGAGAGAGAGGAATATGTGAGAGTGAGGGAGTGAGAGAGAGAGAGAGTGATGGGAGAGAGATGTGAGACTGAGGGAGAGAGAAAGAGAGAGAGAGAGAGAGAGAGATGTGAGAGTGAGGGAGACTAGGAGAGAGAGAGAGATATGTGAGAGTAGGGGAAAGAGAGAGAGAGAGATGTGAGAGTGAGGGAGACTAGGAGAGATAGAGAGATATGTGAGAGTAGGGGAGAGAGAGAAAGAGAGGGAGAGAGAGAGAGATGTGAGAGTGAGGGAGACTAGGAGAGAGAGAGAGAGAGATATGTGAGAGTAGGGGAAAGAGAGAGAGAGAGAGATGTGAGAGTGATGGAGACTAGGAGAGAGAGAGATATGTGAGAGTAGGGGAGAGAGAGAAAGAGAGGGAGAGAGAGAGAGAGATGTGAGAGTGAGGGATACTAGGAGAGAGAGAGAGATATGTGAGAGTATGGGAAAGAGAGAGAGAGAGAGATGTGAGAGTGAGGGAGACTAGGAGAGATAGAAAGATATGTGAGAGTAGGGGAGAGAGAGAGAGAGAGGGAGAGGGAGAGATATATGTGAGAGTGAGGGAGAGATTGAGATTGAGTCAAAGAGGTAGAAAAAAGAGAGAGACGGATTGAGAAATAGACTCCAGTCTGTGTTGCGGGGAGGAACACCATACTGATGCTGATATCGATGCTGTTTCTTTAGATTTACAGAGAGGTAGTCCCCGGAGCCACCCTGAGGCAGAGAAAAATATAGTTTTTTTGTAGAAACTTAAACTCCACACTTTAATTTAGCCATTTATTTTTGTTTTGTCATCTGTCTTTTCAATGGGGGTTGCAGGTGCCAAAAATGTATTACATGCAAACCCCTTCCCCAGTCTCTGTCCACCATCTACCATTCCCCTTTCAGTCACCATCCACCACTACCAAAGTCACCATCCATGTCCTCCTTCAGTCACCATCCACCACTACCCATCACCTCCTTCAGTCATCCACCACTACCAATCCTCCTTCAGTCACCATCCACCACTTCCTATCCCCAGTCACCATCCACAACTACCAATCACCTTTCAGTCACCATCCACCCCCACCCATCTCCTCCTTCAGTCACCATCCACCCCCACCCATCTCCATCACCATCCACCACTCCTTCCTTCAGTCACCATCCACCCCCACCCAACTCCTCCTTCAGTCACCATCCACCACTACCCATCCCCTCCTTCAGTCACCATCCACCACTACCATCCCCTCCTTCAGTCACCATCCACCACTACCCACCTCTTCCTTCAGTCACCATCCACCACTACCCATCTGCTCCTTCAGTCACCCTCCACCACTACCCATCCCCTCCTTCAGTCACCATCCACCACTACCAATCCCCTCCTTCAGTCACCATCCACCACTACCCATCCTTTCAGTCACCATCCACCACTACTCATCCCCTCCTTCAGTCACCATCCACCATCTCCTCCTTCAGTCACCATCCACCTCTACCCATCTCCTCCTTCAGCCACCATCCACCCCCACCCATCCCCTCCTTCAGTCACCATCCACCACTACCCATCCCCTTCAGTCACCATCCCCCACTACTCATCCCCTCCTTCAGTCACCATCCACCACTACCCATCCCCTCCTTCAGTCACCATCCACCACTACCCACCTCCTTCAGTCACCATCCACCACTACCCATCCCCTCCTTCAGTCACCCATCCACCACTACCCATCCTCCTTCAGTCACCATCCCCACTACCCCTCCTTCAGTCACCATCCACCCCATCCCCTCCTTCAGTCACCATCCACCATCTACCCATCCCCTCCTTCAGTCACCATCCACCACTACCCATCCCCTCCTTCAGTCACCATCCACCACTACCCATCCCTCCTTCAGTCACCATCCACCACTACCCATCCCCTCCTTCAGTCACCATCCACCTCCCATCCCCTCCTTCAGTCCCCATCCACCACTACCCATCCCCTCCTTCAGTCCCCATCCACCATCTACCCACCTCCTCTCAGTCCCCATCCCTCCTTCAGTCCCCATCCACCACTACCCATCCCTCCTTCAGTCACCATCCACCACTACCCATCCCCTCCTTCAGTCCCCATCCACCACTACCCATCCTCCTTCAGTCACCATCCACCATCCCCATCCACCAGTCCCCATCCCCTCCTTCAGTCCCCATCCACCACTACCCATCACCTCCTTCAGTCACCATCCACCACTACCCATCCCCTCCTTCAGTCACCATCCACCACTACCCACCCCCTCAGTCCCCATCCACCCCCAGTCCCCATCCACCCCCACTCAGTCCCCATCCACCCCTCAGTCCCCATCCACCCCCACAGTCCCTATCCACCCCCCCTTCAGTCCCTATCCACCACCCAACCACCCCTCCTTCAGTCACCATCCGCCATCTCCCCCATCCCCTCCTTCAGTCACCATCCACCCCATTCCATCCTCCAGTCCCCATCCACTAACCCATTCCATCCTCCAGTCCCCATCCACTACCTACCCAATCCATCCTCCAGTCCCCATCCACTACCTACCCATTCCATCCTCCAGTCCCCATCCACCACTACCCATTCCCCCATTTAGTCCCCATCCACTACCTACCCATTCCATCCTCCAGTCCCCATCCACTACCTACCCATTCCCCCATTTAGTCCCCATCCACCACTACCCATTCACCCATTTAGTCCCCATCCACTACCTACCCATTCCATCCTCCAGTCCCCATCCACTACCTACCCATTTCATCCTCCAGTCCCCATCCACTACCTACCCATTCCATCCTTCAGTCCCCATCGACCACTACCCATTCCCCATTTAGTCCCCATCCACTACCTACCCATTCCATCCTCCAGTCCCCATCCACTACCTACCCATTCCCCCATTTAGTCCCCATCCACCACTACCCATTCACCCATTTAGTCCCCATCCACTACCTACCCATTTCATCCTCCAGTCCCCATCCACTACCTACCCATTCCATCCTTCAGTCCCCATCGACCACTACCCATTCCCCCATTTAGTCCCCATCCACTACCTACCCATTCCATCCTCCAGTCCCCATCCACTACCTACCCATTCCCCCATTTAGTCCCCATCCACCACTACCCATTCACCCATTTAGTCCCCATCCACTACCTACCCATTCCATCCTCCAGTCCCCATCCACTACCTACCCATTTCATCCTCCAGTCCCCATCCACTACCTACCCATTCCATCCTTCAGTCCCCATCGACCACTACCCATTCCCCCATTTAGTCCCCATCCACTACCTACCCATTCCATCCTCCAGTCCCCATCCACTACCTACCTATTCCCCCATTTAGTCCCCATCCACCACTACCCATTCACCCATTTAGTCCCCATCCACTACCTACCCATTTCATCCTCCAGTCCCCATCCACTACCTACCCATTCCATCCTTCAGTCCCCATCGACCACTACCCATTCCCCATTTAGTCCCCATCCACTACCTACCCATCCCCCCCCATCAATCCCCACCCCTACCCTCACCCCCTCAGTCCCCACCCCCTCAGTGCTGATCCACCCCCCCCTCAGTCCCCACCCTCCTCATTCCCCACCCCCACCCATGTGAAAATCTAACCAGAAGTCATGTGTAAAACTTTGTAGCAAAAAAAAAAACCTCTGTTCTTGTCAAAAGTTTTAAAACGTGTTGTTCCACTTTGCAAATACGCTGTAATGAACGAGGTAAAAAAAATGGGTTAATGTCAACGTATAGTGACCCGTGAACAGGAAGAATGGTGTTGAGCTGGGAAAAAGGGGTCTTACTGTATATATATATATATATATATAGACCTGTCAGATCTGTTCAACCTCACTGGCCTGATCACGTCATGATGTGTGGAAAAACACACTGACCTTATCCACTGCCACCCACAGACCCGCGGACCAGCCTGGAACCAATTATAGAAACTTCCTCCAGAAAGAAAGAAAATGGCCGCGTAACAAGAACAAGGTGTCCATGCCTGAACCAGCCTCAAATGAGGTTTGATATTAGAAGATTGCAGCAGAGAGGGAGATCCCTGGGATAGATGGGTAAAGTGTGCTCCTCCTCAAGTCAAAGGGCCGATCCAGGAGGCAGTTGTTTTACTTGTTTCACTCACAATCAGGGATTGAGGATTTATTAAAAGCTGACGTTGATCCCTGGAAGGAATCCCACCCAGGCCAACATGTTTATAATACTTATCTTCATCCACTTGTTTCTAGAACAAATGGCACCCTATTCCCTACATAGTGCACTACTTCTGACCAGAGCCCTATAGGCCCTATGGACCCCCGGGTCTAAAGTAGTGCCCTATAAAATGAATAGGGTTTCATTTGTGACACAACCTCACAACAGGGCTGGCTGCTGGAGGGGAATGTCAGGATAAGTTCATCAATAAGCAGCCGAGTGTTTTTCAACTCTGTCAGAAGTCATTTTGGTTTTGGGGCTCTAAGAGAGATGACTCTACAGTGACCTGTACTTCAGGTGAGACTATGTTGGTTTTTGGTTTCCGGACGAGGCCTCCAATTACTGCTCTTCTATCTTTCTACTTCTACTGTGAGGGACGGATGACTGTAACATGTAGCAGTTTGTCTGTGAGGGATGGATGACTGTAACATGTAGCAGTTTGTCTGTGAGGGATGGAGGACTGTAACATGTAGCAGTTTGTCTGTGAGGGATGGATGACTTTAGCATGTAGCAGTTTGTCTGTGAGGGACGGATGACTTTAGCATGTAGCAGTTTGTCTGTGAGGGACGGATGACTTTAGCATGTAGCAGTTTGTCTGTGAGGGACGGATGACTTTAGCATGCAGAAGTTTGTCTGTGAGGGATGGATGACTGTAACATGTAGCAGTTTGTCTGCGAGGGACGGATGACTTTAGCATGTAGCAGTTTGTCTGTGAGGGACGGATGACTGTAACATGCAGCATTTCGTCTGTGAGGGACGGAGGACTGTAACATGTAGCAGTTTGTCTGTGAGGGACGGATGACTGTAACATGCAGCATTTCGTCTGTGAGGGACGGAGGACTTTAGCATTTCGTCTGTGAGCAGTTTGTCTGTGAGGGATGGAGGACTGTAACATGTAGCAGTTTGTCTGTGAGGGATGGAGGACTGTAACATGCAGAAGTTTGTCTGTGAGGGACGGATGACTGTAACATGCAGCATTTCATGTCTGTGAGGGACGGAGGACTGTAACATGCAGCATTTCGTCTGTGAGGGACGGAGGACTGTAACATGTAGCAGTTTGTCTGTGAGGGACGGATGACTGTAACATGCAGCATTTCGTCTGTGAGGGACGGAGGACTTTAGCATGTAGCAGTTTGTCTGTGAGGGATGGAGGACTGTAACATGCAGAAGTTTGTCTGTGAGGGACGGATGACTTTAACATGTAGCAGTTTGTCTGTGAGGGACGGATGACTGTAACATGCAGCATTTCGTCTGTGAGGGACGGAGGACTTTAGCATGTAGCAGTTTGTCTGTGAGGGATAGAGGACTGTAACATGTAGCAGTTTGTCTGTGAGGGATGGAGGACTGTAAACATGCAGAAGTTTGTCTGTGAGGGACGGATGACTTTAACATGTAGCAGTTTGTCTGTGAGGGACGGATGACTGTAACATGCAGCATTTCGTCTGTGAGGGACGGAGGACTTTAGCATGTAGCAGTTTGTCTGTGAGGATAGAGGACTGTAACATGTAGCAGTTTGTCTGTGAGGGATGGAGGACTGTAAACATGCAGAAGTTTGTCCGTGAGGGACGGATGACTTTAACATGCAGAAGTTTGTCTGTGCGTAGGTGGTGGGTGTTGACAGACCAGGGGTTGAAGATCCTCAGCCTAACAGCATCGTTCCCTCTTGAGGTATCCGCTGTCTAACTCTGCCTTGACGACAGGAGACACAAAGCTTCCAGCTCTTTCTCTGCTGCTGCTGTAGTTGTATACCGCTGTCCAGAATCAGCCTGGACATCAGAGAACGCTCTTGAATGTGGTTCCAAGGCCTTGTTATCCTGGGGGTGGGGGGCGTGCTGCTGGGGGGTCTGGTGGTGCTAAGGAGATCCCAACGCCTTCTCCCTGAACGTTACACAACAAGTTATGTACTGCGTCCCTAATGACACCCTGTTGGTCCTGGTCAAAAGTAATAGTACACTATAAAGGGAATGGGGAGCATTTTGGGACACAGACTTAGAGGCCCTAGCTCTATTCAAGGTCTCATATCAGAGGCAATCATAAAGTGGAGACGGTTCCTCTGTTCTGTGTCCGTGGCTGGCTAACAGGCTAACAGGCTAACAGCAGAGGCCCTGTGGTGTGTGTGTGTGTGTGTGTGTGTGTGTGTGTGTGTGTGTGTGTGTGTGTGTGTGTGTGTGTGTGTGTGTGTGTGTGTGTGCGTGTGTGTGTGTGTGTGTGTGTGTGTGTGTGTGTGTGCGTGCGTGTGTGTGTGTGTGTGTGTGTGTGTGTGTATGTGTGTGTGTGTGTGGGTGTAAGTGGGTGTGTGTGCGTTGGACTGAAGTGGACAGACAGAGTGTGTGGATGTGTGGCCTGTGAGGACAGACAGAGAGAGGGGATGTGGGGCAGTGGCCTGCAACACACAAGAGGACAGACAGAGAATGTGGACAGTGGCCTGCAACACACAAGAGGACAGACAGAGAGAGGAGATGTGGAGCAGTGGCCTGCAACACAAGAGGACAGGCAGTGGCCTGCAACACACAAGAGGACAGACAGAGAGAAGGGGATGTGGAGCAGTGGCCTGCAACACAAGAGGACAGACAGAGAGAGGGGATGTGGAGCAGAGGCCTGCAACACACAAGAGGACAGACAGAGAGAGGGATGTGGAGCAGTGGCCTGCAACACACTGCAATCAGTGACTGATGGATGAGACTCCGGCTCAGCAACGCACTGTTTGACAGCCGCAGATACACTGCCTGTGAGAGGCTTGTACGGCGAGACACACAGTGAACGTTCTTAGGGAATAACTAGATATTGTAATGCAATCGCTACGGAGTGCTACGGTACTGAGCTAACGAAGGATGATGAAATGTGTCTTATCTTATGTCCTGTTACATTATGCTGTTATGATATGGCACTGTCACGAATCCTGCTTCCTGAGTCTGTGTTTGCCTGTGTTTCTGTCCTGGAGTGTGTTTCCGGTGTCCTGGAACGCATCCTGTCTGGTTGCCGGGCGAATTAGCTTGTTGGGAGATCGATGTTCACCCGCACCTGTATCCCATCATTAATCTGCACACCTGTCCTGATCATCACCTCTCCCCTTCAAAAGCTCTGACCTGACATCCATTCCCTGCCGGATCGTTAGCCATGAACAGTATGTTGTGCCAGAGTATCAGCCTCAAGTTGGATAGAATTATTTTATTTTTTTTTTTAACGTATTGCTTGCCTTAAACTTACCTCCGTTTGTTCTGTCTTCAGTTACTCACCCGGATCATTTACCCCATTCCCGCCTGGTCGTCGGAGGATTCCGCTTCCCCATTGGATCCACCTATTTACTCCCATCAACTCACCACCGCTGCCCGCTACGCCACCTGGATATATCTACCCATTCACATTCACTTGTAAATAAATACTCACCTTCTTCCTACTCTCCTTGTCCTGGTCTGCTTCTGGGTTCGATTTTGAAAGAACGTGACAGGCACTATGTTACAGTGTCTCCTGGACCGCTAGTTAGTTAACGTCTGTGTCTGTTAGCTTACATGGGTTCAGTTATCAAATCAATTCAATTCAAGGGGCTTTATTGGCATGGGGAAACAGATGTAAACATTGCCGAAGCAAGTGAGGTAGATAATATACAAAAAGTGAAATAAACAATAAAAAATGAACAATAAACATTACACTCACAGAAGTTCCAAAAGAATAAAGACGTTTCAAATGAGTCTGTTATCTCTCATGCCTGTTATCTCTCGTGCCTGTTATCTCTCATGCCTGTTATCTCTCATGCCTGTTATCTCTCATGTCTGTTATCTCTCATGCCTGTTATCTCTCATGCCTGTTATCTCTCATGTATGTTATCTCTCGTGCCTGTTATCTCTCATGCCTGTTATCTCTCATGCCTGTTATCTCTCATGCCTGTTATCTCTCATGTCTGTTATCTCTCATGCCTGTTATCTCTCATGCCTGTTATCTCTCATGTTTATCTCTCATGCCTGCCTGTTATCTCTCATGCCTGTTATCTCTCATGCCTGTATGTTATCTCTCTCATGCCTGTTATCTCTCATGTCTGTTATCTCTCATGCCTGTTATCTCTCATGCCTGTTATCTCTCATGCCTGTTATCTCTCATGCCTGTTATCTCTCATGCCTGTTATCTCTCATGTCTGTTATCTCTCATGCCTGTTATCTATCATGCCTGTTATCTCTCGTGCCTGTTATCTCTCGTGCCTGTTATCTCTCATGTCTGTTCTCTCGTGCCTGTTATCTCTCATGCCTGTTATCTCTCATGTCTGTTCTCTCGTGCCTGTTATCTCTCGTGCCTGTTATCTCTCATGTCTGTTATCTCTCATGTCTGTTATCTCTCATGCCTGTTATCTCTCATGTCTGTTATCTCTCGTGCCTGTTATCTCTCATGCCTGTTATCTCTCATGCCTGTTATCTCTCATGCCTGTTATCTCTCATGCCTGTTATCTCTCATGCCTGTTATCTCTCATGCCTGTTATCTCTCATGCCTGTTATCTCTCATGCCTGTTATCTCTCATGTCTGTTATCTCTCATGTGTTATCTCTGTGCCTGTTATCTCTCTGTTATCTCTCATGCCTGTTATCTCTCTCCTGTTATCTCTCATGTATGTTATCTCTCGTGCCTGTTATCTCTCATGCCTGTTATCTCTCATGTCTGTTATCTCTCATGTCTGTTATCTCTCATGCCTGTTATCTCTCATGCCTGTTATCTCTCATGCCTGTTATCTCTCATGTATGTTATCTCTCATGCCTGTTATCTCTCATGTATGTTATCTCTCATGCCAGTTATCTCTCATGCCTGTTATCTCTCATGTCTGTTATCTCTCATGCCTGTTATCTCTCATGTCTGTTATCTCTCATGCCGTACATGTAAACTCAATGATAAACCAGATTGTAGGACAGATTGTGATTTTAAAATCTTAACATCCTTTTAACCAGACAATTATTATAATGGTTCTATTGATGCGTTTTTAAAGCGACAAAATGGAGGATTGGCCAGGACCATAGAAAATCAAAAAGAAATGGCTGGCCCTTTAATAAATAGTACTGAACCACAAAACAGCCAGACATGGCGTTAAGGAAACGATAAGGAAATGGGGCCAGAGCTTTCTGTTTCAAAGAACTCTTACCATAACATGTTGTTGGCAGGCAGGAAGACTTGGCTGTGCAACACCACCCGGTGAACATGCCAAATACTGTTCAGACCAAAGAATATAAAACACAACCATCAGCGAGTAATCCTCACAATTCCAGATTATTCATGTTCAATCTCTAACAGCACAAAGCAGAAAGTCTCAACTAATCTCCAACATCCAACATCCCCTCTTCTCATCTGATCTCACGCCTCTCGACAGGACATCTTACAGTAAAATCTGATATTCTAGAGGGACTGCTTGTTGTAAACAGATATTCTAGAGGGACATCTTACAGTAAAATCTGATATTCTAGATGGACTGCTTGTTGTAAATGGATATTCTAGAGGGACATCTTGTTGTAAACAGATATTCTAGAGGGACAGCTTGTTGTAAACAGATATTCTAGAGGGACAGCTTGTTGTAAACTTATGTTCTAGATGGACAGCTTGTTGTAAACAGATGTTCTAGAGGGACAGCTTGTTGTAAACAGATATTCTAGATGGACAGCTTCTAGATGGACAGCTTGTTGTAAACAGATATTCTAGAGGGACAGCTTGTTGATATTCTAAGGGACAGCTTGTTGTAAACATGTTCTAGATGGACAGCTTGTTGTAAACAGATATTCTATATGGACAGCTTGTTGTAAACAGATATTCTAGATTGACAGCTTGTTGTAAACAGATATTCTAGATTGACAGCTTTTTGTAAACAGATATTCTAGATTGACAGCTTGTTTGTAAACAGATATTCTAGATGGACAGCTTGTTGTAAACTTATATTCTAGATGGACAGCTTGTTGTAAACAGATATTCTAGATGGACAGCTTGTTGTAAACAGATATTCTAGATGGACAGCTTGTTGTAAACAGATATTCTAGAGGACAGCTTGTTGTAAACAGATATTCTAGAGGGACAGCTTGTTGTAAACAGATATTCTAGAGGGACAGCTTGTTGTAATATTCTAGATTGATAGCTTGTTAAACAGATATTCTAGAGGACAGCTTGATATTCTAGAGGAACAGCTTGTAAACAGATGTTCTAGATGGACAGCTTGTTGTAAACAGATATTCTATATGGACAGCTTGTTGTAAACAGATATTCTATATGGACAGTTGTTTGTAAAATAGATATTCTAGAGGACAGCTTGCTTGGAGGACATCTCCAGCAAAATCTGATATTCCTAGATGGACTGCTTGTTGTAAATGGATATTCTAGAGGGACATCTTGTTGTAAACAGATATTCTAGAGGGACAGCTTGTTGTAAACAGATATTCTAGAGGGACAGCTTGTTGTAAACAGATATTCTAGAGGGACAGCTTGTTGTAAACAGATATTCTAGATTGACAGCTTGTTGTAAACTTATGTTCTAGATGGACAGCTTGTTGTAAATGGATAGTCTAGATGGACATCTTGTCTTTCTTTTATAAAGACTATGCTTGGCTTCTTTGTTTTTCCTTAATTATTTTTGTCTGATATTTTTGTTGATATTTCCCAGCCAGCTGGCTGCCGCAGACAGAAGAGGGGAAATAATCTCTAAGTGTGTGTGTGTGTGTGTGTGTGTGTGTGTGTGTGTGTGTGTGTGTGTGTGTGTGTGTGTGTGTGTTGTTTGTCGTGGCATTTTGCTTTCCACCAGGCTGAGTGGGATCATTATGGGATGTTCATGAGGCTTCCTCCGCTAATTGGTCTTCCCTGAACACAGAAAGACTCTTGAAAAATATGACTGCAGGCGATAGAAACCTAATTAGGAAGTTTGCCACTAAAGAGGAGCTCAGATCTGGAGATGAAGCTGGCTGGTAGTGCTGTAGGCCAGACAAACTAAGCAGGAAACCCTCAACAATGGTGTTTAAACACATATAGTTTAAACAGACGTTATCTTAAACACTTCTATGGTATTTGTTAACAGTATTGGATTATAGGGATTTAGCCTGAGCTGCTGTAAGTTGGTTTTCTGCTGGTGATATTGAGCCATTTACATTCTATAAATGTCATGCAGAAAATCCTTTAATGCCTTTTTTTATTCAGTTTGATATAATTGGTTCGTTTCATTTGAAATTCCCAATGTCTTCTCCTATCCTGCAGCAGTGATTTATACTAATATAGCCTTTATTACTGTGTATTCATGCAATGC
This sequence comes from Oncorhynchus tshawytscha, assembly GCF_018296145.1. Lineage (NCBI taxonomy): Eukaryota > Metazoa > Chordata > Actinopteri > Salmoniformes > Salmonidae > Oncorhynchus > Oncorhynchus tshawytscha. The sequence continues at coordinate 27,536 of NW_024608257.1, read as the reverse complement.
CAACAAAGAACGAGGCACTACTTGAATTGTTTTGTATAAATAGACAGTCTATGATATTTGTTCAGTAATGGAAATATAACATCATTCAAAGTAGAAGATTTCAACACGTGACCCAGGAATCCTTTCTCCCTATCAGTATGTATGGTACAAAAGCATCTCTGTTCTCTTTACCATCTTTAATGTGAAACTGACCTTTGCAAGAAAGGTTTTATTTTTTTTGGAGGATTCGACATTATCGTCTGTCACCAACATACATTTTCTTATTGTTCGCATTTCTTTTTCTTTGTGTTTGATCTTCAGGATATGAAGAAGTGTTCAGGGAGAAGAAGAGCATAAAAGGTTAACCTTTGTCCTGTTCCTGGTCTTTACCTTAATATAAAAACTTTACTGATTTCCAACGTGGGGAATGAAGTTTGAAAGACAATCGTTCAATACAATTATGTCAAAAAATGTATTTGATGAGCTATCTCCGTGCTCAGAACTGTCTGATGAGCTATCTCCGTGCTCAGAACTGTCTAATTCTGATGAGCTATCTCCGTGCTCAGAACTGTCTAATTCTGATGAGCTATCTCCGTGCTCAGAACTGTCTAATTCTGATGAGCTATCTCCGTGCTCAGAACTGTCTAATTCTGATGAGCTATCTCCGTGCTCAGAACTGTCTAATTCTGATGAGCTATCTCCGTGCTCAGAACTGTCTAATTCTGATGAGCTATCTCCGTGCTCAGAACTGTCTAATTCTGATGAGCTATCTCCGTGCTCAGAACTGTCTAATTCTGATGAGCTATCTCCGTGCTCAGAACTGTCTAATTCTGATGAGCTATCTCCGTGCTCAGAACTGTCTAATTCTGATGAGCTATCTCCGTGCTCAGAACTGTCTAATCCGTGCTGAACTGAGATGAGCTATCTCCGTGCTCAGAACTGTCTAATTCTGATGAGCTATCTCCGTGCTCAGAACTGTCTAATTCTGATGAGCTATCTCCGTGCTCAGAACTGTCTGAAGCTATTCTGCTCAGAACTGTCTATGAGCTATCTCCGTGCTCAGAACTGTCTAATTCTGATGAGCTATCTCCGTGCTCAGTGCTCAGTGAACTGTCTAATTCTGATGAGCTATCTCCGTGCTCAGAACTGTCTAATTCTGATGAGCTATCTCCGTGCTCAGAACTGTCTAATTCTGATGAGCTATCTCCGTGCTCAGAACTGTCTAATTCTGATGAGCTATCTCCGTGCTCAGAACTGTCTAATTCTGATGAGCTATCTCTGTGCTCAGAACTGTCTAATTCTGATGAGCTATCTCTGTGCTCAGAACTGTCTAATTCTGATGAGCTATCTCCGTGCTCAGAACTGTCTAATTCTGATGAGCTATCTCCGTGATCAGAACTGTCTAATTCTGATGAGCTATCTCCGTGCTCAGAACTGTCTAATTCTGTTCTTGTCTGAGAGACAAGAGTTAAAAACTGTCAGATTCTGAAAGCATTCTGTTAAAACTGTCAATTCTGATTACTAGTCAAGGTCTATGTGAGCTATCTCCGTGCTCATTTCTGATGAGCTATCTCCGTGATCAGTTTGGGTGAGAGACAAGAGTTAAAAACCAGACCGAAACATGTCTAGTTCACATGGTATCCAGGCCTGTTCATTTCCTATGTTCAGTTTGGGTTTGTCTAGTTTTGGTAGGCCTGTCAACAACGTTTTATTAGAATCTTAGTGCCTGTCACAATAGGGGCTCAGTAGTGTAAATCAAATACATCTCATTAATAATGTAAGGTGACGCTAGCAGAGGGTAGCATGGCCCTGGGAGCACTGAAGGATACCATAGTGAGAGTGACAGTGGACAAGATAGGCCCTCTGAAGGGTCCTGGCGTGGCCCTCCTGCTACGCTCAACTGGAGCCTTTGTTGGTCACCCTTCACTGTGGACCATACATGGGGGGAGGGGAGGGCTGGGTGGGCTTGGGACGGAATGGGGAGGGGGAGGGCTGGGTGGGATTGGGATGGAATGGGGAGGGGGAGGGCTGGGTGGGATTGGGATGGAATGGGGAGGGGGAGGGCTGGGTGGGCTTGGGACGGAATGGGGAGGGGGAGGGCTGGGTGGGCTTGGGACGGAATGGGGAGGGGGAGGGCTGGGTGGGATTGGGATGGAATGGGGAGGGGGAGGGCTGGGTGGGATTGGGATGGAATGGGGAGGGGGAGGGCTGGGTGGGCTTGGGATGGAATGGGGAGGGGGAGGGCTGGGTGGGATTGGGATGGAATGGGGAGGGGGAGGGCTGGGTGGGCTTGGGATGGAATGGGGAGGGGGAGGGCTGGGTGGCCTTGGGATGGAATGGGGAGGGGAGGGCTGGGTGGGTTTGGGATGGAATGGGGAGGGGAGGGCTGGGTGGGCTTGGGATGGAATGGGGAGGGGGAGGGCTGGGTGGCCTTGGGATGGAATGGGGAGGGAGGGCTGGGTGGGCTTGGGACGGAATGGGGAGGGGGGAGGGCTGGGTGGGATTGGGATGGAATGGGAGGGGAGGGCTGGGTGGGCTTGGGATGGAATGGGGAGGGGAGGGCTGGGTGGGCTTGGGACGGAATGGGGAGGGCTGGATGGGCTTGGGACGGAATGGGGAGGGGGAGGGCTGGATGGGCTTGGGATGGAATGGCTAGGGGGAGGCTGGGTGGGCTTGGGACGGAATGGGGAGGGGAGGGCTGGATGGGCTTGGGATGGAATGGCTAGGGGGAGGGGGGAGGGCTGGGTGGGCTTGGGATGGAATGGGGAGGGGAGGGCTGGATGGGCTTGGGATGGAATGGCTAGGGGGAGGGGGAGGGCTGGGTGGGCTTGGGATGGAATGGGGAGGGGAGGGCTGGATGGGCTTGGGATGGAATGGCTAGGGGAAGGGAGGGAGGGGAGAGAGAGGGAGGGGAGAGAGAGGGGGTGGAGGGAGGGAGGTGATGTGAGGTAAGATGGTTTGGGGGTGGGGTAAAAAAGGAGGGAGATGGGGTGGAGGGGGAGTAACAGGGGGAGGGAAGGGAGATGGGGGGTTAAAAGGGGGATGGGGAGAGGGGGAAGGGGGAAGGGCGGGTTTGATCCCAAGTCAGGAGGTGTCTAGCTGGCTGGGACCTGCTGGGACGGTGGACCTCAGCATCCAGCCTCCTCCATTCTGACAGGACAAGTGTTACGTGAGATGTGAAGGGTGGCGCTGGTCCGTCTCAAGATCCCTGGATCAGGTGTTCCTCGTCAACCTGGCCCCCGGCTGCAGTGGAGCATGTGTGTGTGTGTGTGTGTGTGTGTGTGTGTGTGTGTGTGTGTGTGTGTGTGTGTGTGTGTGTGTGTGTGTGTGTATGGCCCTCTCCCATCCCCGTAGCCCTGTGAGTAGTAGAGGCTCCTCAGAGGCTGAAGGGGAGGACCATCCTTCCAAAAATAGTGTAACATTTAAAACATTCTCTTTTTAGATAAAACTATACTAAATATATTCACATGACCAAATACCTGATTAAAACACACTCTTTGCGATGAATGTCTACAGTAACCTCAAAAGCACTCTGTAGGTTAGCACTATGGTGTAGCCGGAGGACAGCTAGCTTCCGTCCTCCTCTGGGTACGTAGACTTCAGTACAAAACTTAGGTGGAGGACGTCCTCCAACCCATCAGAGCTCTTGCAGTATGAACGAACATCTTGTCCATCCAATCAAAGGATCAGAGAAATCATTTAGTACTGAAAACATAAGTTACAGCTAGTTAGCACTGCAGTGTATGAAATGTAGTGAGTAGTTGACTCACAGAGAAAGACAATTAATTTAATTTAAAAATACTGAACTAATTGCAGCTAATTCATCCTACTCAACAACCTGACTCAAACAGAGTGGAATGCTATGTATGTTAGCTAGCTCGCTAAGGCTATGTATGTTAGCTAGCTGGCTAAGGCTATGTATGTTAGCTAGCTGGCTAAGGCTATGTATGTTAGCTAGCTGGCTAAGGCTATGTATGTTAGCTAGCTGGCTAAGGCTATGTATGTTAGCTAGCTGGCTAAGGCTATGTATGTTAGCTAGCTGGCTAAGGCTATGTATGTTAGCTACCTGGCTAAGGCTATGTATGTTAGCTAGCTGGCTAAGGCTATGTATGTTAGCTACCTGGCTAAGGCTATGTATATTAGCTAGCTGGCTAAGGCTGTATGTTAGCTAGCTGGCTAAGGCTATGTATGTTAGCTAGCTGGCTAAGGCTATGTATGTTAGCTAGCTGGCTAAGGCTATGCAACACTGCATCTCTTCCAAGTCAAAGTAAGCTTTCGGTTTTATGAATTTATTGCCAACGGGGCCCGCCGGTGTACCTACTAAACAGCTAGCTGTACGCTGTGATTGTACACGCTGTGATTGTACAATGGATTGATTGTAGGTAAACTAACACGTTAGTTCTAATTTGTTTGACTGTAACGTTAATATGATGACGATGATGTATGCTAGTTAGCAGTTAAGGTAAAAGGTTTGTCTTGCAAAGGTTTTTTATGTGCCTGGTTACAGACATCTGATGTGTTGTGCACTGTGAGAAGTGAGGTGAGAAGAGGAGAGCGTGTAGATGTGAGAAGGAATTATATGTCGTGTCTTTGGCTATGCCGGATTAAGTGATATGACATGCTATTCTATAAAATAATTTCTCCGTAATTAATATCACCTGATTGAGCTAATCATGTAAATGTAATTAACTAGAGAGTCAGTCGGTGCACCACGAAATAATATTTATAGAGCTGTTATCTTCCAAATAAACTCTTAAAGACCAAGTAATATTTTACATCAATAGCAGTCAATATCAATCGTCACCTCAATTCAGTCTCATCTGAAAGTTGTAAATTATTTTATCTGCACGAACCCTGGCTAACAAGTTGAATCAGCAATACAAACTTGGGTTTAATTATTTATTTACTAAATACCTAACTAATCACACAGTATCATACATACACACAATTAATCATAACTTGATTACAAATTACGTCATAAAGGAAAACGTCCCTAGCGGGCGGAACAGATATGACAGCTGGTTACACAAAGGAAAAGGGGCTGGGTTGAGTGAAAGAGCGGGAAGACTGAGGAACAAAGGGCGAAGCTGTGCTATCGTAAATACAGTATCTTATGCATTCTAAAATCCCGCCCATTTGGAAAAGGAAAATGCAATAAATATTTACTCTGAGCTTCGGTAGGTTGGTGGTAGATGGAAGGCCGTGTTGCCAAACCGAGTCCTCTGTCCTTTGAAGAATGTCTCTGTTGGTCAATTGGATAAATCGTAGTAACATCGTTGTGTGATAGACGGGATACTCTGTCTGTTCCTTCCTAACCTGCGTTTGCAGCTGCGGTTGCTAACTCAACGGCTAGGAGGTGGTGAATAAGAGTTCAAAGTTCATACCATTCGCAACCAAAGCGCACGCTGATGTTGGCTTCATTCTGTAGTAATTATCTGAACCATTCTGACATAGGACCGTCGTCCCCACATCTTCGGAACAGGAAGTTATGTTGTCATCAAGGGCTTATATAGGAAGGGAGAGGGAATGTTTGAAAAGTTTTATAGCCCATGTCCCTTCACAGGGGCGGGCCACTGATTGAGCAGCCCTATTTTATGAAATTCCAAATCTCACATTTTATATATTTTTATACATAGAAGCTAAAATCACATTTCATCCCATCACAAATAATTTTGTCTGATAACTCTGATGTGTAGACTTTCCACTGTAGAGTTTATGTCATATTATCATTGATGAGAATTTCTCAGATGACAACCGAACTGACATCATATTCATTAAGTACCACCGCAATATATTTTCAATTGGTCACATTACCAGCATATAGTTCATCCCTCCCACCTTCTGATGTTCCCCGAATCTCTATGTTAACCAAGGGTTTTGCAAATGTAACATCAGTAGGGTAGAGAGAGAAAAAGGGGGAAGAGATATTTATGACTGTCATAAACCTACCCCCAGGCCAACGTCATGACATATACAACGAGCAAAGTGATGATGCTGTTTGTACGTGGCTGCTATGAAAGTGAACTGTATGTGCGGGTGATCAGGGGTGTATTCATTCCTTCGATTCTGTTGCAAAACGATTCTTAATAAACAGAAGCTACCTGAACGTGTTCAGTGTTGAAACTTTTGTTTCATTTTGCAACTGTTTTGGAATTATGATTACACACTAGATCAGCTAGATGGAGGTAAGAGTTTGCAAGGTGGTATTGAATGTGTCACTGTCTGTCACCTCGATTACTCAAATTCATCTTTCAACCTGTAAACTGTCATTCCTAGGCTGGGTTGTAGCAACCTCATGATGTAGCAACCTCATGATGTATACAGGGAAAATGTGAGTATCATGTAATAGCCTAAACCAGTCAATGTTACATTGAACTGGGTGAATGGAATATGAATGACAGTCATCCAATATGCTGTAATAGAAATAAGGCCATACTCATAAAAACAATCAAATCTATCCTTCCTAATGTTAAACGGCACCGAACGCCACTCCCAGCCGGCAGTGTGTGTGTGTGTGTGTGTGTGTGTGTGTGTGTGTGTGTGTGTGTGTGTGTGTGCAGCCCAGCCCTGGACCAGGCCATAACGTGTACCTGCGAGGCTGAGGAGATGCTACTAATGATAATGGATGCAGGTCTATTAACCATCAAACTGCTAATGGAATAGAACAAGTCATGATTGGTTGGGGAGAATCAGCAGCCTTTCCTACTGTGGTAAAAAAAAAAAAACACAGGACAATACTAAATACCTTAGTGGCCAAAAATATCTCCCAGTTCTCCCATTTTAGCAAGTGATTTAATTCTGTTTTGCAGCCATTTTGTTTGATTGGACTTGGACAAGAAGGTTATCCATTGTGAATAGCCCTATTCATTAGGACGGTATGATACTGAATTCATCCCACCTTGGATTTTTCCATTACAATACCTCTAAAAAAAAGGTATTACAATTATTCTCTATGACAGAACAAAGACGGAAAGGGTTTTACAAGCAGAACAAACATAAATAAATGAATGTCAAGGGTGACCCTCTGCCATCACACCTGAAATGACTCAACGCTCAAATGGCTAAGACTCACCATTTCACTCTTCCATTGTTTTGGCTCTATAGTTCTGCTTCTAGTTCTGCCTCATTATTGGTCTATAGTTCTGCCTCACTATAGTTCTGCCTCGACTCTTCATTATTGGTCTATAGTTCTGCCTCATTATTGGTCTATAGTTCTGCCTCATTATTGGTCTATAGTTCTGCTTCTAGTTCTGCCTCATTATTGGTCTATAGTTCTGCCTCATTATTGGTCTATAGTTCTGCCTCATTATTGGTCTATAGTTCTGCCTCATTATTGGTCTATAGTTCTGCCTCATTATTGGTCTATAGTTCTGCCTCATTATTGGTCTATAGTTCTGCCTCATTATTGGTCTATAGTTCTGCCTCATTATTGGTCTATAGTTCTGCCTCATTATTGGTCTATAGTTCTGCCTCATTATTGGTCTATAGTTCTGCCTCATTATTGGTCTATAGTTCTGCCTCATTATTGGTCTATAGTTCTGCCTCATTATTGGTCTATAGTTCTCTGTTCCTCATTATTGGTCTATAGTTCTGCCTCATTATTGGTCTATAGTTCTGCCTCATTATTGGTCTATAGTTCTGCCTCATTATTGGTCTATAGTTCTGCCTCATTATTGGTCTATAGTTCTGCCTCATTATTGGTCTATAGTTCTGCCTCATTATTGGTCTATAGTTCTGCCTCATTATTGGTCTATAGTTCTGCCTCATTATTGGTCTATAGTTCTGCCTCTAGTTCTGCCTCATTATTGGTCTATAGTTCTGCCTCTATAGTTCTGCCTCATTATTGGTCTATAGTTCTGCCTCATTATTGGTCTATAGTTCTGCCTCATTATTGGTCTATAGTTCTGCCTCATTATTGGTCTATAGTTTCTGCCTCATTATTGGTCTATAGTTCTGCCTCATTATTGGTCTATAGTTCTGCCTCATTATTGGTCTATAGTTCTGCCTCATTATTGGTCTATAGTTCTGCCTCATTATTGGTCTATAGTTCTGCCTCATTATTGGTCTATAGTTCTGCCTCATTAGTTCTGCCTCATTATTGGTCTATAGTTCTGCCTCATTATTGGTCTATAGTTCTGCCTCATTATTGGTCTATAGTTCTGCCTCATTATTGGTCTATAGTTCTGGTCTATAGTTCTGCTCATTATTGGTCTATAGTTCTGCCTTTATTGGTCTATAGTTCTGCCTCATTATTGGTCTATAGTTCTGCCTCATTATTGGTCTATAGTTCTGCCTCATTATTGGTCTATAGTTCTGCCTTCTAGTTCTGCTTTATTGGTCTAGTTCATTATTGGTCTATAGTTCTGCCTCATTATTGGTCATTATTGGTCTATAGTTCTGCCTCATTATTGGTCTATAGTTCTGCTTCTAGTTCTCATTATTGGTCTATAGTTCTACATTATTGGTCTATAGTTCTGCCTCATTATTGGTCTATAGTTCTGCTTCTAGTTCTGCCTCATTATTGGTCTATAGTTCTGCCTCATTATTGGTCTATAGTTCTGCCTCATGAACTCTACCCTACTGAGGTTACATTTGCAAAATCAAAGGGAGAGTATGGAGATTTACATGAAGTGTCCAGGATAGATTTTGTATTTCTAAATGGACCGGAATAATGTCCATCAGTAAGTGTGACAGTCAAATCCCAGACTCATTTATATACTAAAATGAAGAAATGTAAGAGCATTTAAAAATGAACTCCCTCAATTGGGAAAAATGTCAGATGGGTAAGGATGGAGTAATCAGGATGGAGATAACAGGATGGAGATAACAGGATGGAGATAACAGGATGGAGATAACAGGATAAGAACAGGATGGAGATAACAGGATGGAGATAACAGGATGAAAACAGAATGAGTAGAACAGAGATGGAGAGAACAGGGAGAGAAGGATGGAGAGAACAGGATGGAGAGAACAGGATGGAGAGAACAGGATGGAGATAACAGGATGGAGAGAACAGGATGGGATGGAGAGAACAGGATGGAGATAACAGGATGGAGAGAGAACAGACTGGAGAGATAACAGGATGGAGAGAACAGGATGGAGAGAACAGATGGAGAGAACAGACTGGAGAGAACAGACTGGAGAGAACAGACTGGAGAGAACAGGATGGAGAGAACAGGATGGAGAGAACAGGATGGAGAGAACAGGATGGAGAGAACAGGATGGAGAGAACAGGATGGAGAGAAGAGGATGGAGAGAACAGGATGGAGAGAACAGGATGGAGAGAACAGACTGGAGAGAACAGACTGGAGAGAAGAGGATGGAGAGAACAGGATGGAGAGAACAGGATGGAGAGAACAGGATGGAGAGAAGAGGTGGAGGAGAAGAGGTGGAGGAGAAGACTGTACAGCATGTGGAGAGGCTAGGTTTACCCCTCTGGATTCACCCTGGTGACAACTAAAGTTCCCAGGAAGCACTGGAAAAACTGGCTTACTATAACTTTCTCCCTAATATACACAAATGGCCTCACTCTCCCACCCCTTTAAGAGGTGTTGTGTTGGCCTCACTATCCCACCCCTTTAAGAGGTGTTGTATTGGCCTCACTCTCCCACCCCTTTAAGAGGTGTTGTGTTGGCCTCACTCTCCCACCCCTTTAAGATATGGTGTCTTGGCCTCACTCTTTAAGAAGAGTTGTCTTGACAGCTTCTATTGAATCTGAGGAGCCTCAGGCTCCCAAGAGACAGGAGATATAAGTTATACCATCTCCATAGGTGTTGTCTTGGCCTCAAATCCCCACCCCTTTAGAGACACTTGTACATTCCTCACTATCCCACCCCTTTAAGAGGTGTTGTATTGGCCTCACTCTCCCATTTAAGAAAGGTGTTGTATTGGCCTATATACCCCTTTAAGATGGTGTTGTATTGGCCTCACTCTCCCACCCCTTTAAGAGGTGTTGTATTGGCTCCTCTCCCCCACCCCTTTAAGAGGTGTTGGGCCTACTCTCCCACCCCTTCTGTGGCAGCCATTACTCTCCCACCCCTTTAAGAGGTGTTGTGTTGGCCTCACTCTCCCACCCCTTTACCCTTTAAGAGGTGTTGTGTTGGCCTCACTCTCCCACCCCTTTAAGAGGTTTTGTGTTGGCCTCACTCTCCCACCCCTTTAAGATATGTTTGTCTTGGTTCTTAGGAAGAGTCGGTCATCAGTGACAGCTTCTATTGGAATTGAGGAGCCCAGGGCTAAGGAGACAGGGAGATATAAGTTATACCATCTCCATATCGTAGAACAAATCCTCTCTGTAGAGACACTTGTACATTCCCACAATAATAGCTGGTGAAATAGATACATGATTTATGGCTGTTGATGGAAGGAAAGTAGTGGTGGGGATTTATATATATTTTTTAAATGGGTTGAATTTGAAATTGTCTGATAGGAGAATGTGAAGTGAAGTCTTCAGGGATATCTGGGACTTCTGGTGGCAGCCATTACTGTACCACAGAGAAAGAGAGGGAGATTTGCTATTCTGTAGCCGACCAAACGCAACCTCGGGGACGAAGCTTGCAGTCACGCAGTGACTCTTCCAAGAGTTAAAACCTTTCTCTTGTTTGCTCCTGACAAGAGCCGTCTGAAAAACACTCATCTCCTATCGTGACATTTGTAGACTCCCGGGAGAGGCCTTGATGCCATACCTGGTTTAGAGTATTAGCTTGAACTCACTGGTGCAGAGGCTAATTATTCATTTCTCCTGCCGACACATCTTTTTAGCTCGACAAGGCTGAGACATTAGACAAGGCTGGCCCAGACATTGAGACATTAGAGAGAGGACCGTGGTGGAGCAGGGAGATGGCCCAGACAAGGCTGAGACATTAGAGAGAGGGACAGTGGTGGAGCAGGGAGATGGCCCAGACAAGGTTGAGACAGAGAGATGGCCCAGACAAGGCTGAGACATTAGACAGAGGTGGTGGAGCAGGGAGATGGCCCAGACAAGGCTGAGACAGAGAGATGGCCCAGACAAGGCTGAGACATTAGAGAGAGGGACCGTGGTGGAGCAGAGAGATGGCCCAGAGAGACATTAGAGAGGGACCGTGGTGGAGCACCCAGACAAGGCTGAGACATTAGAGGTGGGAGCAGGGAGATGGCCCAGACAAGGCTGAGACATTAGAGAGATGGTGGAGCAGGGAGATGGCCCAGACAAGGCTGAGACATTAGAGAGAGGGACCGTGGTGGAGCAGGAGATGGCCCAGACAAGGCTGAGACATTAGAGAGAGGGACCGTGGTGGAGCAGGGAGATGGCCCAGACAAGGCTGAGACATTAGAGAGAGGGACCGTGGTGGAGCAGAGAGATGGCCCAGACAAGGCTGAGACATTAGAGAGAGGGACCATGGTGGAGCAGGGAGATGGCCCAGACAAGGCTGAGACATTAGAGAGATGGCCCACCAAGGCTGAGACATTAGAGAGAGGGACCATGGTGGAGCAGAGACATTAGAGAGAGGGACCGTGTTGGAGAGATGGCCCAGACAAGGCTGAGACATTAGAGAGAGGGACCTGGGTGGAGCAGAGAGATGGCCCAGACAAGGCTGAGACAGAGAGATGGCCCAGACAAGGCTGAGACAGAGAGAGGACCCTGGTGGAGCACGGAGCAGGGAATTGGCCCAGGCAGGAGCCAGGCAGGATTGGCGTAGCAGGAGAGTGTGAAAGCATCGGGCTGCATGCTGCCTCCCTACTCCTCTGGTTTGGCTGCCCTGCCTCTGTCGACTGGCTGTGTCCTCGCCAAGCCCCTCGCCAAACCCCAGCCCCGCTCACAAACCAAATGATCAGTTGCTGGAACAATGTCTTGCCCCTGGGGCTCTGACCTCAACTTGTAAGCTTCTCTGAAGTATATGTCTTTGCAACAAAGAGAGAAAGAGTGGGAGGGAAAAAAATTAGAGGTAGGTCGGGAGTGAAATATAAAGAGAGAGAGAGAGAGGGGGAGAAAGGGAGAGAGAGAGAGAGAGGGGGAGAGAGGGAGGGGAAATTTAGAGGTAGGTCGGGAGTGAAATATAAAGAGAGAGAGGGGGGGGAGAAAGGGAGAGACAGAGAGAGGGGAGAGAGAAAAAGAGAAAAATAGAAAGAGAGAGGTAGAGGCTGAAAGAGAGAGAGAGAGAGAGAGAGAGGGGGAGAGAGAAAGAGAGAGAGATAGAGAGAGAGAGAGAGATAGAGAGAGAGAGAAAAGAGAATGAGAAAGAGAGAAAGAGAGAAAATCAAAAATGAAATTGAAGACAGAAGACAAGATACAAAGAGAAGCGACAGTGGTCTCTCCTAACAGACAAGGCCACATGTCAGCCAGACTAACAGTGGTAAACCATCAGGGGTTACCGTGTGGAAAATGACCCAACAGTCAGGAGCAGCGCTATTGGATTTTGCAGTCATACCCTCTTGGCTCTCAAATAGGTATAAATTACACAACTTGTCAAAACCCTTCGCATTTATTTTAATTGAACCTTGAATGCACCAAAATGAAAGCTCACAGTAGTTGTGGAAACAGTGAGAGTTCTTCTCATTTTCCGTGCATCACCTGCACGTTCAGCCTACTTTCGTTAACTAATTTGTTGTCCAATGACTGAATCGTACACCACCTAAATACAATTAAAATGTTCTTTGATATTTTATCCCCCCCCAAAAAATGTGCAGGTCCTAAAACGGGAGTTACTCAAATAAAAAACCACAATGTCTATTATTGGATGAATTAAATGTAGTTGCTTTTTTTTACCAGCCAGTCCTGGAGTCCTATTGGTCTGGAGGTCTGGAGAGAATTGGTGACCCGTGTCAAGTTTTTCTCCCAGCTCTCTCAAGGTCCAGTCAGTTTGAGTGGCAAAGCCTTGACAAAGACCCTCAGCAGCAGAAAAAATATTAAGAAAAAAAGGCAGTCGGCCTGGCGGAGGGGCGTAGGGGCGGAGGGGCGGAGCGGCTGGGTGGGTGGGTGTCCAGACCTGAAGTCAATCAGTCAGGCAGTCAGTCATGCACTTCCTCAATCACTTCCCATTTACCCGGCCAGTCCAAGGCCTGCTCGCCTTCTGTCCATCACCATCATGCCTACTTCTCTGACCTGCCACAGCTCTCCTCCATTTATCCTCCTCCTACGGATGGTCGGACCAACGGAGGCTGAGTTGAGGAAAGGAGAAGCCACACACACACACACACACAGATACACACGATACAGGCACACACACACACACACACACAGATACAGGCACGGACACACACACACACACACACACACACACAGATACAGGCACACACACACACACACACAGATACAGACACGGACACACACACCGATACAGGCACGGACACACACACACGCACACAAACAGACACAGGCACGGATACACACACAGATACAGACACAAACACACACATAGATACATGCATGGACACACACACAGATACAGACACACACACAGAGATGCTCTTCAGCCACCCGCAATGAAATACTGCATCAGACCCATACATCACTGTATCAGACCCATACATCACTGTATCAGACCCATACATCACTGGGATACTGTATCAGACCCAAACATCACTGTATCAGAACCATACATCACTGAGATACTGTATCAGACCCATACATCACTGGGATACTGTATCAGACCCATACATCACTGGGATACTGTATCAGACCCATACATCACTGTAATACTGTATCAGACCCATACATCACTGGGATACTGTATCAGACACATACATCACTGGGATACTGTATCAGACTCATACATCACTGTAATACTGTATCAGACCCATACATAACTGTAATACTGTATCAGACCCATACATCACTGTAATACTGTATCAGACCCATACATCACTGGGATACTGCATCAGACCCATACATCACTGTAATACTCTATCAGACCCATACATCACTGTATCAGACCCATACATCACTGGGATACTGTATCAGACCCATACATCACTGTAATACTCTATCAGACCCATACATCACTGTATCAGACCCATACATCACTGTAATACTGTATCAGAGCCATACATCACTCAAATACAGTATCAGACCCATACATCACTGTAATACTGTATCAGAGCCATACATCACTGTAATACTGTATCAGACCCATACATCACTGTAATACTGTATCAGAGCCATACATCACTGTAATACTGTATCAGACCCATACATCCCTGTAATACTGTATCAGACCCATACATCACTGTATCAGACCCATACATCACTGGGATACTGTATCAGACCCATACATCACTGTAATACTGTATGTGACCCAAACATCACTGGGATACTGTATCAGACCCATACATCACTGACATACTGTATCAGACCCATACATCACTGGGATACTGCATCAGACCCATACATCACTGTAATACTGTATCAGACCCATACATCACTGGATCAGACCCATACATCACTGGGATACTGTATCAGACCTATACATCACTGTAATACTGTATCAGACCCATACATCACTGTATCAGACCCATACATCACTGTATCAGACCCATACTCACAGGGGTACTGTATCAGACCCATACATCACTGGGATACTGCATCAGACCCATACATCACTGACATACTGTATCAGACCCATACATCACTGTAATACTGTATCAGACCCATACATCGCTGGGATACTGCATCAGACCCATACACACTGTAATACACAGACCCATACATCACTGTATCAGACCCATACATCACTGGGATACTGTTTCAGACCCATACATCACTGGGATACTGCATCAGACCCATACATCACTGACATACTGTATCAGACCCATACATCACTGGGATACTGTATCAGACCCATACATCACTGGGATACTGTATCAGACCCATACATCACTGTAATACTGTATCAGACCCATACATCACTGGGATACTGCATCAGACCCATACACACTGTAATACTCTATCAGACCCATACATCACTGTATCAGACCCATACATCACTGGGATACTGTTTCAGACCCATACATCACTGGGATACTGCATCAGACCCATACATCACTGACATACTGTATCAGACCCATACATCACTGGGATACTGCATCAGACCCATACATCACTGACATACTGTATCAGACCCATACATCACTGTAATACTGTATCAGACCCATACATCGCTGGGATACTGCATCAGACCCATACACACTGTAATACTCTATCAGACCCATACATCACTGTATCAGACCCATACATCACTGGGATACTGTTTCAGACCCATACATCACTGGGATACTGCATCAGACCCATACATCACTGACATACTGTATCATACCCATACATCACTGTAATACTGTATCAGACCCATATCAGACCCATACATCACTGGGATACTGCATCAGACCCATACATCACTGTACTGCATCAGACCCATACATCACTGTAATACTGCATACATCACTGTAATACTGATCAGACCCATACATCACTGGGATACTGTATCAGACCCATACATCACTGGGATACTGTATCAGACCCATACATCACTGACCCATACATCACTGTATCATACATCACTGGGATACTGTATCAGACCCATACATCACTGGGATACTGTATCAGACCCATACATCACTGTAATACTGTATCAGACCCATACATCACTGGGATACTGGACCCATACATCACTGGGATACTGCATCAGACCAATACATCACTGTAATACTGCCCATCATCACTGACCCCATACATCACTGGGATACTGTATCAGACCCATACATCACTGGGATACTGTATCAGACCCATACATCACTGTAATACTGTATCAGACCCATACATCACTGGGATACTGTATCAGAGCCATACATCACTGGGATCACAGACCCATACATCACTGTAATACTGCATCAGACCCATACATCACTGTATCAGACCCATACATCACTGTATCAGACCCATACATCACTGTAATACTGTATCAGACCCATACATCACTGGGATACTGCATCAGACCCATACATCACTGGGATACTGAGAATTATCTAACTCTTCTAATGTAAAGACTGAAGATGGAAAGTAGGTACTTTATATAAGACGCCGACATCTGCTGAAATGGTGTTAATTCTCCTCTAAACCCCAAAGAGACCACTGACTGTGTTCAGGTGATCTGAAGTCTGAGATAACCCAGAGGAACTTCAAAGACCAAAACCCTGACGAGACACACACCTGTCACTCATTAAACACCCCCAGACAACCGAATTATGAGAATTATTCCTCAGTTTGAAAAAAAGTATAAAATATTCATTTTAATAAGGGCGTAAGATGATAATGAATTATATATATCCCATTGACGTATTTAAAAAATGTCCTATATTATAATATCATTTGCATGGGGGAGACTGTGTAATGATGAGCGAGCCCAGTCCTCCGCTAGCCCTCTTTCATGACCAACCGAATCAGGACTGGGTGTTTCTTTCTGTTCCCCGGCAACACAACGGTGGCTCCTTGGTGTGTCTCATTAAAGTTTAACAGGAAGCCGTTTTAATTGTCAGTCTTTTGACAGGTTGATGGAGGCGAGGTGGAAATGAAGTGTTCTTCCTCCATGCATAATGCAATTTGGGAACCCATTGTTATTTTGGGAGGGAGCCACCGGTACGGTGAGGTGGTGAGTACTGTTGAATACCGTCTAACACACATCTAACTTTGAATTTCTCCATACGTGGGGTGATTATAGTGGGCGTGATTTGATTAGAGCAGAGGCTTCAAAATCACCCAACTAGATACTATAGCCTAACCTAACATGGCCCTGACCCGGTGTCCAGTTCAGATGAACGGCCTGCACATATCTCCGTTCTCTACTTTGTCAACTAAACAAGGATGTCCTCTTTGTCCTTTCTTATTGTGTCTTATAGGAAGCAGCAACTCTATGCTACGAGGAGCTTGTCATGGGGAGAGGAACAGACATGACTTGTATTTGCTCAACACTTTGACTTGGATTGAGGCTGAGACTAGCTGGGGTTGATATCTCTCTCAGACTAGACTGGGGTTGTGATATCTCTCTCAGAATAGACTGGGGTTGTGATATCTCTCTCAGACTAGACTGGGGTTGTGATATCTCTCTCAGACTAGACTGGGGCTGTGATATCTCTCTCAGACTAGACTGGGGTTGTGATATCTCTCTCAGACTAGAGTGGAGATGTGCATTCTGTCTCTGACTAGACTGGGGCTGTTATATCTCTCTCAGACTAGACTGGGGCTGTGATATCTCTCTCAGACTAGACTGGGGCTGTGATATCTCTCTCAGACTAGACTGGGGCTGTGATATCTGTCTCTGACTAGACTGGGGCTGTGATATCTCTCTCAGACTAGACTGGGGCTGTGATATCTCTCTCAGACTAGACTGGGGCTGTGATATCTCTCTCAGACTAGACTGGGGCTGTGATATCTAGACTAGACTGGGGCTGTGATATCTCTCTCTGACTAGACTGGGGCTGTGATATCTCTCTCTGACTAGACTGGGGCTGTGATATCTCTCTCAGACTAGACTGGGGATGTGATATCTCTCTCAGACTATACTACTAGACTGGAGCAGTGATTCTCTCCTGACTGAGAGATCTCTGACTCTGGGGATGCTCTCCCCAGGAGCTGTGCTCTCTGCTCTCTCCTGGAGGTCTATGTTCTCCCCTGGAGGCCTCTGCTCTCTGCTCAGAACAGAAGCCTCCAGGGAGAGCAGAGATCTCCAGGGAGACCAGAGAGTAGAGGCCTCCAGGAGAGAGGAGGGAGCAGAGACCTCCAGGAGAGAGCAGAGACCTCCAGGGAGAGCAGAGAACAGAGGCCTCCAGGGGAGAGCAGGGAGGAGAGAGCAGAGAGCAGAGGCCTCCAGGAGAGCAGAGAGCAGACACCTCCAGCAGATAGCAGAGAGCAGAGGCCTCAAGGGGAGAGCAGAGAGCAGAGAGCAGAGAGCAGAGAGCAGAGAGCAGAGAGCAGAGAGCAGAGAGCAGAGAGCAGAGAGAGAGAGAGAGCAGAGAGCAGAGAGCAGAGAGCAGAGAGAGAGAGCAGAGAGAGAGAGCAGAGAGCCTCAGAGAGCAGAGCAGAGAGAGAGCAGAGAGCAGAGAGCAGCGGCCTCCAGAGCAGAGGAGCAGAGACCTCCAGAGAGAGAGAGCAGAAGAGCAGAGGCCTCCAGGGGAGAGCAGAGAGCAGAGGCCTCCGGGAGAGAGAGGCAGAGACCTCCAGGAGAGAGCAGAGGCCTCCAGGAGAGAGCAGAGACCTCCAGGAGAGAGCAGAGACCTCCAGGAGAGAGCAGAGCCTCCAAAGAGCAGAGGCCTCCAGGGGAGCAGAGACAGAGAGCAGAGGCCTCCAGGGGAGAGCAGAGAGCAGAGGCCTCCAGGAGAGAGCAGAGAGCAAAGGCCTCCAGGGGAGAGAGAGAGCAGAGACAGAGAGAGAGCAAAGGCCTCCAGGGAGAGCAGCAGAGGCCTCCAGGAGAGAGAGAGGGGAGAGCAGAGAGACCTCCAGGAGAGCAGAGAGCAGAGCAGAGGCCTCCAGGGGAGAACAGAGAGCAGAGAGCAGATGCCTCCAGGAGAGAGCAGAGAGCAAAGGCCTCCAGGGGAGAGCAGAGAAGCAAAGGCCTCCGGGAGTGAGAGCCTCCAGGAGAGCAGAGGCCTCCAGGGGAGAGCAGAGGCCTCCAGGAGAGAGCAGAGGCCTCCAGGGGAGAACAGAGAACAGAGAGCAGATGCCTCCAGGGGAGAGCAGAGAGCAGAGGCCTCCAGGAGAGAGCAGAGGCCTCCAGGGGATAGCAGAGAGCTTAGACCACCAGGAGAGAGCAGAGAGCAGAGACCTCCAGGGGAGAGCAGAGACCTCCAGGGGAGAGCAGAGAGCAGAGACCTCCAGGGGAGCAGAGACCTCCAGGGGAGAGCAGAGGGAGCAGAGACCTCCAGGGAGAGCAGATAACAGAGAGCAGATGCCTCCAGGGGAGAGCAGAGACCTCCAGGGAGAGAGCAGAGCCTCCCTGGACAGAGTCCTCCAGGGGAGAGGGGAGAACAGAGACCTCCAGTGGAGAGCAGGGAGAGACAGGGGAGAGCAGAGACCTCCAGTGGAGAGCAGAGAACAGAGAGCAGATGCCTCCAGGGGAGAGCAGAGACCTCCAGTGGAGAGCAGGGAGCAGAGACCTCCAGGGGAGAGCAGAGAGCAGATGCCTCCAGGGGAGAGCAGAGACCTCCAGGGGAGAGCAGAGAGCAGAGACCTCCAGGGGAGAGCAGAGAGCAGAGACCTCCAGGGGAGAGCAGAGAGCAGAGGCCTCCAGGGTAGAGCAGAGAGGAGAGACATCCAGCAGAGAGCAGAGGCCTCCAGGAGAGAGCAGGGAGAAGACGCCTCCAGGAGAGAACAGAGAGCAGAGACATCCAGCAGAGAGCAGAGGCCTCCAGGAAGGAAACCCACACCAGTCCCAGACAGACACCAAGCCCAGACAGACAGAGCTGTCAGCTAGATGGGACCGACCCAGAGATGGGTCTCCCTGCCTGTGTTTCACTTTCCTTCAAAGACATACCGCCCATACATGCCTTAGGCGCTGGTACTCAGTCTCCCCCTCCCCGCTCACCTCCCCTCCCCTCCAACTCCCTCCCTCCCCCCTTCCCTTACCCTTACCCTCCCACTCCCTCCCCTCCCCTCCCCTCCAACTCCCTCCCTCCCCCTTCCCTTACCCTTACCCTCCCACTCCCTCCCCTCCCCTCCCCTCCCCTCCAACTCCCTCCCTCCCCCTTCCCTTACCCTTACCCTCCCACTCCCTCCCCTCCCCTACCCTTCCACTCCACTCCCCCTCTCATCTCTTCTTACTCCTCTGACTCCTCTTGTTTATGAATGATTAATAAATGACAGATCCGTTTTAACGGCACAACGTGGGCCCCGGTTTGGTGGCGTCACTTTTGACATGAATGCCACAGGGAGGTGCCCCGCCCCGTCTCCCCCCTCGGAGGCGTCTCTACTCCCTCTCTGCCAGCTCTTCTTTGGGTGATGATGTGATGATGCTTGGATGAATCACTGAACCCAGCGTTGCTAACACTTCAACTCTCCTGCAGATCTTTTCCACGGGTTGGGTAGGCTGTGCTACAAATGTGAGCTTCAGGTCAACAAATCTACGAAGCACAAAATCATAATTATCTTGTACTTAAAATCAATAATGAAATCTCTCTTTAAAGGTACTGCAGGGTGTAGGGTGTAGGCTGTTTCTAGAGATACTATAGGGTGTAGTGTGTAGGCTGTTTACCGTAGGGTGTAGGGTGTGGGGTGTAGGCTGTTTCTAGACATACTGCAGGGTGTAGGGTGTAGGCTGTTTCTAGAGATACTGTAGGGTGTAGGCTGTTTCTAGACATACTGTAGGGTGTAGGGTGTAGGGTGTAGCCTGTTTCTAGAGATACTGTAGGGTGTAGGGTTTAGGCTGTTTCTAGAGATACCGTAGGGTGTAGGGTGCAGGGTGCAGGCTGTTTCTAGAGATACTGTAGGGTGTAGGCTGTTTCTAGAGGTACTGTAGAGTGTAGGTTGTAGGCTGTTTCTAGAGATACTGTAGGGTGTGGGGTGTAGGCTTTGTTTCTAGAGGGACTGTAGGGTGAAGGCTGTTTCTAGCGGTATTGTAGGCTTTGTTTCTAGAGGGACTGTAGGGTCAAATCAACTGTAGGGTGTGGGGTGCAGGCTTTTGTTTCTAGATGGACTGTGGTGTGGGGTGTAGGCTTTGTTTCTAGAGGGACTGTAGGGTGTGGGGTGTAGGCTTTGTTTCTAGAGGGACTGTAGGGTGTGGGGTGTAGGCTTTGTTTCTAGAGGGACTGTAGGGTGTGGGGTGTAGGATTTGTTTCTAGATGGTCTGTAGGGTGTGGGGTGTAGGCTTTGTTTCTAGAGGGACTGTAGGGTGTGGGGTGTAGGCTTTGTTTCTAGAGGTTCTCAGAGGAAAACAGTAGGATTCAGAGTCAGTGTAGTAACTCTGGACAGAAACCTTCTATTATCCATGTAAAATAATCATTGTTTGCAGATAGTGCGTATGAAGTGATGTAAAATACCTACGTAATTAAGTATTAAGTATTATGTAATACTTATGTAAAAAATACTTGAAAGTTGAAGTAGTTTTGGGGGGTATCTGTACTTAATTTTTTCATATTTTTGACTTTATACTTTTACTTCACTTCATTCCTAAAGAAAATTATGTACTTTTTACTCCATACATTTTCCCTGACACTCATAAGCACTCGTTACATGTTGAATGCTTAGCGGGACAGGAAAATGGTCTAATTCGCACACTTATAAAGAGAATATCTCGGTCATCCCTACTGCCTCTGATCTGAGGACTCACTGAACAGAGAACATCCCTGGTCGTCCCCTTACTGCCTCTGATCTGGAGGACTCACTAAACAGAGAACCTCCCTGGTCGTCCCTACTGCCTCTGATCTGGAGGACTCACTAAACAGAGAACATCCCTGGTCGTCCCTACTGCCTCTGATCTGGAGGACTCACTAAACAGAGAACTCCTGGTCGTCCTACTGCCTCTGATCTGGAGGACTCACTAAACAGAGAACCTCCCTGGTCGTCCCTACTGCCTCTGATCTGAGGGACTCACTAAACAGAGAACATCCCTGGTCGTCCCTACTGCCTCTGATCTGGCGGACTCACTAAACAGAGAACATCCCTGGTCGTCCCTACTGCCTCTGATCTGGAGGACTCACTAAACAGAGAACATCCCTGGTCGTCCCTACTGCCTCTGATCTGGGGACTCACTAAACAGAGAACATCCCTGGTCGTCCCTACTGCCTCTGATCTGGCAGACTCACTAAACAGAGAACATCCCTGGTCGTCCCTACTGCCTCTGATCTGGAGGACTCACTAAACAAAGAACATCCCTGGTCGTCCCTACTGCCTCTTGATCTGGAGGACTCACTAAACAGAGAACATCCCTGGTCATCCCTACTACCTCTGATCTGGAGGACTCACTAAACAGAGAACATCCCTGGTCGTCCCTACTGCCTCTGATCTGGAGGACTCACTAAACAGAGAACATCCCTGGTCGTCCCTACTGGGCCTCTGATCTGGAGGACTCACTAAACAAAGAACATCCCTGGTCGTCCCTACTGCCTCTGATCTGGAGGACTCACTAACAGAGAACATCCCTGGTCGTCCCTACTGCCTCTGATCTGGAGGACTCACTAAACAGAGAACATCCCTGGTCGTCCCTACTGCCTCTGATCTGGAGGACTCACTAAACAGAGAACATCCCTGGTCGTCCCTACTGCCTCTGATCTGGAGGACTCACAAAACAGAGAACATCCCTGGTCATCCCTACTGCCTCTGATCTGGTGGACTCACTAAACAGAGAACATCCCTGGTCATCTCTACTGCCTCTGATCTGGAGGACTCACTAACCAGAGAACATCCCTGGTCATCGCTACTGCCTCTGATCTGGAGGACTCACTAAACAGAGAACATCCCTGGTCATACCTACTGCCTCTGATCTGGAGGACTCACTAAACAGAGAACATCCCTGGTCATCGCTACTGCTCTTTGATCTGGAGGACTCACTAAACAGAACATCCCTGGTCATCCCTACTGCCTCTGATCTGGAGGACTCACTAAACAGAGAACATCCCTGGTAGGTCCCTTACTGCCTCTGATCTGGTGGACTCACTAAACAGAGAACATCCCTGGTCATCCCTACTGCCTCTGATCTGGTGGACTCACTGAACAGAGAACATCCCTGGTCGTCCCTACTGCCTCTGATCTGGGGACTCACTAAACAGAGAACATCCCTGGTCATCGCTACTGCCTCTGATCTGGAGGACTCACTAAACAGAGAACATCCTGGTCGCCCCTACTGCCTCCTGATCACACTGGAGGACTCACTAAACAGAGAACATCCTGGTCATCGCTACTGCCTCTGATCTGGTGGGACTCACTAAACAGAGAACATCCCTGGTCATCCCTACTGCCTCTGATCTGGTGGGACTCACTAAACAGAGAACATCCCTGGTCATCGCTACTGCCTCTGATCTGCAGGGACTCACTGGAGGACTCAGAGAACATCCTAGTCATCCCTACTGCCTCTGATCTGGTGGACTCACTGAACAGAGAACATCCCTGGTCATCTCTACTGCCTCTGATCTGGAGGACTCACTAAACAGTGAACATCCCTGGTTGTCCCTACTGCCTCTGATCTGGTGGACTCACTAGACAGAGAACATCCCTGGTCATCTCTACTGTCTCTTATATGGAGGACTCACTGAACAGAGAACATCCCTGGTCATCCCTACTGCCTCTTATCTGGAGGACTCACTAAACAGAGAACATCCTAGTCATCACTACTGCCTCTGATCTGGAGGACTCACTAAACAGAGAACATCCCTGGTCTTCCCTACTTCCTATGATCTGGAGGGCTCTTGATCCCTACTGCCTCTGATCTGGAGGACTCACTAAACAGAGAACATCCCATGGTCGTCCCTACTGCCTCTGATCTGGAGGACTCACTAAACAGAAAACATCCCTGGTCATCTCTACTGCCTCTGATCTGGAGGACTCACTAAACAGACAACATCCCTGGTGATCCCTACTGCCTCTTATCTGGAGGACTCACTAAACAGAGAACAACCCTGGTCATCTCTACAGCCTCTGATCTGGTGGACTCTGATCCCTACTGCCTCTGATCTGGACTCACTAAGCAGAGAACAACCCTGGTGGTCCCTACTGCCTCTGATCTGGAGGACTCACTAAACAGAAAACATCCCTGGTCGTCCCTACTGCCTCTGATCTGGAGGACTCACTAAACAGAGAGAACATCCCTGGTCATCTCTACTGCCTCTGATCTGGAGGACTCTGATCCCTACTGCCTCTGATCTGGAGGACTCACTAAACAGAAAACATCCCTGGTCGCCCCTACTGCCTCTGATCTGGAGGACTAACTAAACAGAGAACATCCCTGGTCGTCTCTACTGTCTCTGATCTGGTGGACTCAC
The DNA here is from genome assembly GCF_018296145.1 of Oncorhynchus tshawytscha. NCBI lineage: Eukaryota > Metazoa > Chordata > Actinopteri > Salmoniformes > Salmonidae > Oncorhynchus > Oncorhynchus tshawytscha. The sequence goes on along the minus strand of NW_024608257.1, from coordinate 3,623 downwards.
TAAACAGAGAACATCCCTGGTCGTCCCTGCTGCCTCTGATCTGGTGGACTCTGGTCGTCCCTACAGCCCTACAGCCTCTGATCTGGAGGACTCACTAAACGCATGCTTCGTTTGTAAATGATGTCTGAGTGTTGGAGCGTGCCCCTGGCTATCCGTAAATTAAACAAAACAAAGAAAATGGTGCCGTCTGGTTTTGCTTAATATAAAGAATTTGAAAGCGATTTATAGTTTCTATTTTGATACTTCAAGTATATTTAGAACTGAAATACTTTTAGGCTATTACCCCAGTAGTATTTTGCACTGGGTGACTTTCACTCTTACTTTCAGTCATTTTCTATTAAGGTTTCTTTACTTTTACCAAGTAGGACAATTGGGTACTTTTTCTATCAGCGTGAGTATATGAGTAACGATTCAGACGACAGATAATAAACGTAACCCCCCCTCTCCCCCATAGTAATTAGCATTATTTTAGATATGGTGAATAATACCTTGATTGAAGGCGCTACGTAAACAGACTCATACGACTGAACTGTACTGATGTGTTCAAACACCATATATACAGTGAGAAATCAGAGACGCATCAACGGACGACGGGCCTACTTCCTTGTTAACCTCTCAACTCAAATAGACAGAGTAGACAGGAGAGACAGTGAGACATGGAGACAGAGAGAGAGAGAGAGAGAGAGACAGAGAGAGAGAGAGAGAGAGAGAGAGAGAGAGAGAGAGAGAGAGAGAGAGAGAGAGAGAGAGAGAGAGAGAGAGAGAGAGAGAGACAGAGACAGAGAGAGAGAGAGAGAGAGAGAGAGAGAGAAGACAGAGAGAGAGAGAGACAGAAAGAGAGAGACAGAGAGAGAGAGAGAGAGAGACAGAGAGAGAGAGAGAGAGAGAGAGAGAGAGAGAGAGAGAGACAGAGAGAGAGAGAGAGAGAGAGAGAGAGAGAGAGAGAGACAGAGACAGAGAGAGAGAGACAGAGAGAGATCTTTAGCTAAGTTATGGAACAGCAGAGTGCAGAGGCACCCCCTCGTCTCCTTGATGTTTTTAATCACTTTGTTGTGACATCAAATGAACTTGACAGACCAGGGTATCGGAACAGTGCCTCTCTAAGACTTCAGTTCTCGTGCCGCTCCCCCTGGGACTCTGCCAGAGGGCACTGGACAGCTAATTGTTAATTGTTCGAGGGCAACCTGGCAAAACGTAGCCTGCCTGCCTCCCTGCCTGCCTCCCTGCCTGCCTACCTGCCTCCCTGCCTGCCTTCCTGCCTGCCTCCCTGCCTGTCTGCCTGCCTCCCCCCGCCTGCCTCCCCGCCTCCCTGCCTCCCTCCTGCCTGCCTCCCTGCCTCCCTCCCCTGCCTCCCCTGCCTGCCTGCCTCCCCTGCCTCCCTCCTCCCTGCCTCCCTCCCTCCTGCCTGCCTCCCTGCCTCCCTCCCTGCCTGCCTCCCTGCCTGCCTCCCTGCCTCCCTCCCTCCATCCCTCCCTTCCTGCCTCTGCCTCCCTCTTCGCCTCCCCCCCGCCCCCCTCCCTCCCACCTCCCTCCTTCCCGCCTCTGCCTCCCCTCCTCCCTGCCTCCCTCCCTGCCTCCCTCCTCCCTGCCTCCCTGCCCCCCTCCTGCCTCCCTCCCTGCCTCCCTCCCTGCCCCTCTCCCCCTCCTGCCTTCCCCTCCCTGCCTGCCCCCGGCCTCCCTCCCTGCCTCCCTCCCTGCCTCCCCTGTCCCTCCCTTACTAACTTCCAGCCTTCCAGCCTCCTCCCTGCATCCCTCCTGCCTCCCTCCCTCCCTGCCTAACTCACCCTAGCTTCCCTCCCCCTCCTCCCTGCCTCCCTGCCTCCCTCCCTCCCTGCCTAACTCACCCTAACTTCCAGCCTTCCAGCCTCCCTCTCTGCCGCCCTGCCTGCCTCCCTGTCTGCCCCTAACACTAACACCAGCCTTCCAGCCTCCCCCTCTCTGCCTCCTGCCTCCTCCTGTCTGCCTAACTTACTAACTTCCAGCCTTCCAGCCTCCTCTCTCCCTCCCTCCCTGCCTCCCTCCCTCCTGCCTAACTCACTAACTTCCAGCCTTTAGCCTCCCTCTCTGCCTCCCTCCCTCCCTGCCTCTCTGCCTCCCTCCCTGCCTCCCTGCCTCCCTCCCTCCCTCCCTGCCTCCCTCCCTCCTGCCTCCCTCCCTCCCTCTGTCCCTCCCTCCCTCCCTCCCTCCCTCCCTCCCTCCCTCCCTCCCTCCCTCCCTCCCTGCCTCCCTCCCTGCCTCCCTCCCTCCCTCCCTCCCTGCCTCCCTCCCTCCCTCCCTCTGTCCCTCCCTCCCTCCCTCCCTCCTTGCCTCCCTCCCTGCCCTCCCTCCCTCCCTCCCTGCCTCCCTCCCTCCCTCCCTGCCTCCCTCCCTCCCTCCCTCCCTCCCTCCCTCCCTGCCTCCCTCCCTCCCTCCCTCCCTCCCTCCCTCCCTCTCTCCCTCCCTCCCTCCCCTCCCTCCCTCCCTGCCTCCCTCCCCCCTCCTCCCTCCCTCCCTGCCTCCCTCCCTCCCTGCCTCCCTCCCTGCCTGCTCGTCGATGGTGTAAGCCCCTGCAGCTGCCTCCGTCTCTTCTCCTCGTGTGCCTCCTCTCATCCCTCTCTGTTGTTTTCTGTTCCCAGACACATCATATAAACACGATTTAGGCCACATTTGCGAGATCCCATTTGTGCCATTTGTTTCTCGCGGATGTTATTAAAACATGAGATTCCCCACTCCCAATGTATTTTTAACAGTGTTAATGCATTTCTTGCGCGTCAGACGATGACAGCAACTCTGTACTAGCTAGTCCGCCACAGGGGAAATTTACATGCATTTGAATTCACCCTGCCAAGCACTGCCATCTCGGCCTGACAGCCCATTTAACTGGGTGATAAGTTAATCTGCACTGCAACAGTGGAGAGGGTTACAGCACTTGAGCCTGAACCTCTAGGAGTGAATCATTTTAGCTCAGGTTCCTTTGAAAACCCTACTGATTATCAACTTGTGACTGACTCCCACCTCTCCTCTTCAGAAACACCACTATACAGTATCTCTGACTCTCACTCTCCTCTTTAGAAACACCACTATACAGTATCTCTGACTCTCACCTCTCCTCTTTAGAAACACCACTATACAGTATCTCTGACTCTCACCTCTCCTCTTCAGAAACACCACTATACAGTATCTCTGACTCTCACCTCTCCTCTTCAGAAACACCACTATACAGTATCTCTGACTCTCACCTCTCCTCTTTCAGAAACACCACTATACAGTATCTCTGACTCTCACCTCTCCTCTTCAGAAACACCACTATACAGTATCTCTGACTCTCACTCTCCTCTCTAGAAACACCACTATACAGTATCTCTGACTCCCACCTCTCCTCTTTCAGAAACACCACTATACAGTATCTCTGACTCTCACCTCTCCTCTTTAGAAACACCACTATACAGTATCTCTGACTCTCACCTCTCCTCTTCAGAAACACCACTATACAGTATCTCTGACTCTCACCTCTCCTCTCTAGAAACACCACTATACAGTATCTCTGACTCTCACCTCTCCTCTTCAGAAACACCACTATACAGTATCTCTGACTCCCACCTCTCCTCTTCAGAAACACCACTATACAGTATCTCTGACTCATC